>NC_063204.1:24780542-24883042 GCF_017589495.1 Alosa alosa
CTCTGACAAGTTCATACCAACCCCCACCCTACCAGCCACCCCCACCAAGCCCCACTCCTCCCACCTCCCAGAAAATACCAGGGGGTGGGCGGGCATGTGTGCGTGGGTGTGTGTGTGTGTGTGTGTGTGTGGCATCGCCACTGGATCATATGACGGTACGGAGGACTCCCTCTTGGCTCCTGCTGGAGGAGGTCCCCTCCCGTGGCACAGGCGGGCGGAGGAGGGGGCTGGCTGGCTGGCTGGCTGCTGGTGGCATATGGGCTGGTAAAAGGCTGGCAGTCCCGTGGGAACTCCGCAGTCATTTACATCTGCCGTGGCGTCTGAGGCTGGCTGCTATTACTCACCGACCGGAGATAAACTACACCGCAATTAATGGACGATAATGACGTTTGGTACTTTGTAACGAGAGCGCTTTGTTTGCGTAATGTTTGCCGTGTCATTAACAGCCGGATCACCCCTCTAACAATTGACCTGTGCCCCCGTTGTTTGTATTGTGCAGTTATTTTGGCATCGCTTGGCGCAATTAAACCAGAGTCAACAGCTACTTTGAATGGCTTTTTAAAATTACGCCGTTTGAATATACGATGACTGTAAACAACTGTATGTAATTGTGCTTGAATTTTATTTAAAAAATAACCCTGATTTTATGCACCTTTATACAAGTCTACCTTCATGGCTGGAGTAGATCGCTGCAAAACTCTTTAGCAAGCATACTATGCAAAGTTCTAATCAGAGTGAATCCACTAAAAGCAAACATGAGATAATAGGTGAAATATTTTGTTCTGATGTTATAAACATGAAATAATAAATTGTTATCAATATGTATGACACTTGCCACCTTTAAGAGAAAATGGGATAAATATTCCTCTTAGTGTTTAGACTATAGTATCTAACACGTCAGATGTATACATGTGTTGGACTTGTAAGTGGCCACCAAAGCACTGGAGCCTGGCATGCTCTCCTCCTTCATCCTTTCTCATTGATGTTGGGTGTCCTGTGTCTGTCTATGATGCAGTAACTGCAGTACGAGTTTGCGTGGTAGCTTTTGATTGTGGTCTAATTGATACAGCCTCAAGAGTTCGGCCTCTGGCACCATCAATGTGATTTAATTACATTAATTACAAAACAAAGGTTATTTAAAGGATACTCCTAAATATGAACGCAAGGGCAATTTACCGCAGACTCGTTAAAATACTATTACACATAACATCCTGAAATAAATTTCATTTTAGAGAAAAAAATTACATTGGAAAGCATAAATTAGCTCACAGTGGTCTAATGCAATATGTGTAACCTAATATCATTATAACCCCCCACCCCCACTCCCCAAATAGAGACCCCTGCAAACGGGGCTCTAAATGAAGGAGAATGAAAGTCATCAGCGATGTGACATTCCTGCTTTAATGGCCTGAGCGTCTGGGGTCCAATATGACAGCAGAAATGTAATGTTTCATAACTGACAGTCCCTGGGTCTCTGTTGCCTAGGGTTGCTCAGCTGAGCAATAAACTGTAATTTGATTGATGGAAAATTGAAGTTGTCCATCTAACATGCTGTTCCCCCTGTGTTACCTCAGGCCCTGTGGCCTCCTGTGTGCGTTAGACGACGTCTCACATTGGAGCAAATGACATTTGTTATTTTTTCCCCCACTGTTTTGCTTTGTTTTTCATATTCCTTTTGTCTTTTTTTACCACTCCCATAGTCTGTCCTTAAGAGATGAGGTCCAGTTGCCAAGGCTGAATAGGTTCATATTAGTAATGTAATTAAATTAAAGTCATAAAGTAAAGCAGGGATAGGAGCACGGCGAAGGTGATGAATGACATAGAAGCAGTGTTTCTTTATCTGCACGGCCAGCCTCTCTGTCTGCATGGAGCAGCTTCAGCTAGATTAGAGGTCTGCCTTCGTCAACATCAGCAGCAAGAGAGGCTGCAATGCAGTGTGATAAATACATTGCTGATTCTCATGGAAATCATCGCGGGTCTCATCAAATTAATCTGGCCAATAAGAACGCTCTGGGAGAACAGAATGGAATGAGAAAGAAGGCTGTGGTTGTGAAGACCCTGATTTTTTTTCATCTGAAGATGCATTTTTCTCTTTGTCAAGGAGGTGGCTTTTAGGGAAATAATACCTTTTTGTCACACTTTTAAAAGGGTGCAGGCATTTCTGCAGTGTGAGACTCATGCCTGAAAACTAATTGTTTTTGACCTAAAGCAGGCTTGACAAAAATCCATGAAAACATTTTTTTTATGGACAGATTCAATGTTTTATTTATGACAAAGCCTTTTGTCAAAATGTCTTGTCTTGGCATATTACATTTTGGAGACTTTCTTACTTTTATGTTTGAAATGTGGTCTTCAGGAAGGTCGACTTTAATCATTTGTATGAATGAACTTTTGCTGCACTTTCCCCAGTAAAAAGTTCAGTTGCGATTGCCATTAAACTTGCTCATGTGGCTTTTTGTTTGGCTGTTGTGCGACTCAGCTTTTGTGCAGTTGTAGATGGTGGCAGTCCTTTGAAGAACCAAATTGCGACATCTCTGAATGTTATGATGTCATGAAACGAGAAGGGGCCTTTTATTCTCCAGTGATTTTATGATCTCCGCGCATGAAACCCAATATGCACATTTGTATTGGAAGAATACAGTTTTACAACAGCTATCTGATAGATGTCTGCAAGATGATTCTCCACCTCTTTGTTCTGGTTACCAAGCAGAGGCTGTTTATTAGATTAAAAATCAGTCACTCTGACATAAAACAGGAAAAGTGCAAAATTGCAAAGAAACTATGCCGCTCCAACTGGCAGAGGCTTTGTTCTAGGCTTTTATTACAAAATGGGGCCAAATAGCTGGGGAAGGCCGCGGGAATACAGTCCTATGATTTAAACCAGCAGTATGTCCTCTTTATGACCAGGGACCTCAAATATGTCTTACATGGAATGGGCCTCCAGTCATTTTATTGTGGAATTAAAACAAGAGCAGCATTTAATTGGAGAAAAATGAATCAGACTGACTTACATACAGGCAGAGTGCAAAGGCAGCCTGTATGAAGAGGTATGTGGGAATACTGCACTGAAGAGGAAACAGACAGTGTTGGGGGAAGTTGAAACCTGACTGGACGCCATGTTGCTGCTGTCATCTTCTAAATTAGATCCCCCCCCCAAAAAAAGTGGAATGGTACCTATAGCCGGGGCGTACCTCTGAAGATATTTATGTGAGGTTGTGTTTGTAGTTATGTTTGGATTTGTCTCTCATTTCTCTCGCGCTCACAGCAGTGAATCATTGAAGTATTTCTAGACAAACATGTTGGAAAACAGTTACAAATAGCCAACACTGTGGCTGCAGTCAAGGATGCACAGTGTCCAGCCAGAGAGTAGGAGAGAGGGAAGGGGAATTCCTTGCTAGGAGGGGTTGCTCCTTTTTGACGAAAAAGAAAGTTTGGAACCTTGGATCTCAAATATGGTATGATTCTTGACAAGCAGAAAATACATTGCTATTTGCTAAATCACACCATCGTAACTTGCTTTCCTGCTGCTGTGCCAAACATATTGATACGATTAAGACAATAGAACTACAGTGAATATAAATAAATTATAAATAAAAGGGATGCTCTTCTCATTGTGTCATTGTGATTTCATGATTCATTCATTACATAAGTGTCTCTTACTTTCATGTTTTCCATAAAATCTATACTGTTAATGTATTCAATTTGACATATTGTGCCTCTTTGTAAATAATCAAGTGAGTTGTTTTTAACTGTTCAAACATATTTTCTAGGTGACTAATGTAGTGCCTAGGAATGTGATATAGAAATTGTAGGCCTACATAGGTGCCTCTCCAACAAAATGTTTCCAGAAATGGATTGTGATTGTTGGAGCAGATTCATAAAAATAGTGTTTTTTACTCACTAGTGTTTTGGTTCTATGCATGGGGCCTGAATCCCTGATGTAAATGATGTAGGCCTCCATACTGATATGGTGTGAATAATTCTGACTGGCATGACCATAGCAGTGAGTCTGAGGGAAGCCACCCACTGATTATTGTATGGATGGATATGGCTTCTGCCAAGAGAATCAACCTGATACTGCAGTCTTATGCAACTGAATGCAGTAGAGTACTTGAGGTCAGAATCATCAATCAATACAGAAGAAAGTAAAAAAAAGCCTTTTGTGGCATTTGTTTTAGAAACATCTATTGTTTTACAACTTGGCTGGGGCATTTTCTTGAAGTGTCATCAAAAGTATCAATATATGTTTTTGTTTTTATATCTGTTTCATACTGTGGATAGAAAGGTAAGAAATAATTCCATGTATTGCTAACACCACCAAACAGGAGACTTTTATGAACTCATAAGTGGCTTTAGTGGTGGCGGCGAAAAACATGTAGTTGCAAAAGTAATGGATAACAGTTAAAACAGAATAGTAATGAGGACTTCAAACATGGAAAATGAAAATGGAAGTATTTAATTTCAGTCCTCAGGAACAAATTAAATTTACAGATAACACCTGTATCATTTGTGAGGTTAAAACACATGCATATAGTCATCAGTTCCCTGAAGTGATGCTCTAATGATGCACACAGGCATTAGCTGTGGCCAGAACTGCTAATTGGCTGTAGAAAACACCGTTCTGATCTGCATCCCACCATCTTTTGATGATGTATTTAGTGCAGGTATGCTAGTGATGGGAGTCTCGCTGTGGCCTCTCTTTCTCTCCCTCCCTCCATCAATCTCTTTCTTTTTTCTCTTTCTCTCTGTATTTTTATTCTGTTGGACTCTGTCTTTGTGGCTGCTTCAGAGCCGTCCTCTGAAGGAGGTTGAGCAGAGTCTTTATTTCTGTTTGAGCTGGAGAGATTTTACAATGGAAAGCTCAGGTTCATATTTCTTATGGGGGCGTCGGTTCTGCAAAACTACAGGCGTAATCTGGTACACAAAGCCAATGCCATTATAGATGTGGCACATTATTCTAAAGTGGCAAGTGATGCAGCTCGTAGATGGAAGATAAGGTGGGGAAGGAAATACCGAACGCGCTGGAGTGAGCACTAGAATTTGTCACGGGCAGATAAACTGTGCCGCGGTTGATCCAGCGGATGTGGCAGCGCTGCTCCTGTTGTTGTTTTTTTCAAGCAAAAATCCCCCTCATCTCCTCCACCCCCACCCCCTTTCAGGTTTATCTGACGCACAATGAATACAGCAATTTTATCTAAACAGACTAAAACACAGTGGAATAGGGCCGCGCAGGCGGCACCTGACCTTGAAGGAGACGTCTGCTCAATGAGAGCCCTACCTGTTCGGTAACCACAAGTCTCTGTCAGATGAGTGGGCCGTGGGGTGGCGTTAAGAAAGCGTCTGAGATGTAGGAGTAAAGTACACGTCAATAAATGAGCCACGGATAAAAAAACGGCCAATCAATGCTAGGTGGACAGGCCAACGCTCACCCATCTGCTCGCCAGCCCGCCCTCTGTTTCTATTGCGGTCCTCCAAACTCTCACGCTTTTGCTCGATTCTTTCATCCGACACACAGAGGACGTGTTTGTTGGACGCTTTGAATATGCTGTGCCCACGTGTTGCCCATGTTGTAGACGCGTTGCCGCGGTGAGGCGGCACTTGGTTGTGGATGCCATGGGTTACAAACAGGTTTTTGTGCCGTGCTTGTAATACGAGTGGTCAGCGTTGCAGGCCTACTGAACACAGGTTTTTCCCACATCCTACGTGGTGGACCCTGCTGATGTGGGCCAAGTCTAAACCAAAGGTGTGTTGTTCAAATTCAGCAAACGTTGAGGCATACTGGATTTCTTTGAACTTTCCAATTTGAACATTTCTGAGTGAACATTCCAAATGGTCAGCCTTCATGTTCGTTCGCTCAGAACTACCTTCTGTTCACACACTTCTTGCGACTGTTGGTAAATGTGGGCCAGAATAAGGCCAAATCTGGTGTGGGTGTTGCTGCCAGCTTGGGGCAATGTCTCCCTCATCAACTCAGAGACAGCACAGCAGTGCCCCCCCCCCCTCAACTGAAATGGGAGTGCAGTACTGTGTGACTATATCATCATCTCTCACAAGGAAGGAGCCAGTGATTTATATTTGTGTGTGTGTGTGTGTGTGTGTGTGTGTGATAATGTGTTGTATAAAGGAGACCCATCATACAACCCCCCCCACACACACATACTTTCCCTCTCTCTCACACACACACACAAACACCTCCTTCAGCCGGCGTGGCTATCAGGAAGTGCGGCATCAGCAGAGTGGAATTCAGATAACCGCTCCATTAAAAATGGAGCCTTTAATTTATTGATCAGCACAGCGCGTGTCTGGACTCGGGACTCTGCTCCGCTCGGCTCTCGGGCGCGCGAGATGAGGAGAGGAAAGCATGTTTTGGTTTATTTATCCCCATCACTAGGTTATTAATCACACCAGAGTCTGATACATGCCTGTATGAGAAGAGGCTCTGGAGGGGGGTGGCGCAGCACTTGTGTTGGGGGAGAGGAGGGTGGTCAGTTGGAGATGCCATCCTTCCTCCCATGAATCACCTCCCAGGGAGTCTCCCTCTCTCTCTCTCTCCTGGTGGTGCTCAGAACTTGTCTGCTTCTTAATGAGAACTGCATTAAGTGTGATGTGTTCGTCTACGGGGCGTCTCTGTTTCATTGGGTGATTCATCTCGGGCTCTATGCGCTTGATTGGAGTCCTGTTACTACTACTAGCGCTGCTGCTGATGGTGCTGTGGCTGCTGCTCCTGATGCTGGTGGTGGAGCAGGGGGCTGGTGTGCCATGCTGGTAATGTGGAAAATAAAGTGATATTAAAAGGGAGAGATGTGTTCCTCACCCTTAATAACCTCTTACTGTGATGCCTAACGACCTCCAGCCTCTCTCATCTCAATGAGAAAGTTTGTGTGTGTGTGTGTGTGTGTGTGTGTCCATTAGTGTGTAGTGTAGTCTGTGTAGTGTGTGTGTTTGTGTTTGTGTTCGTCTGTCCTCGTCTGTCTTTGTCATGTCTATGTGTTTATGTGTTTAATTTGGGTGTGTAATGTGTGTGTGTGTGTTTGTGTTTGTGTGTGTGTGTGTGTGTGTGTGTGTGTGTGTGTGTGTGTGTTTGTGTGTGTGTGTGTGTGTTTGATACCGAGAGTCTGTTTGTTTGTAAACGTCTGTCAGCGTAGAACAGTGCTTGATTGGGTAGATGTAACCTTTAACCCCAGAAGTGAGACCATTAGTGATTTAAATGTAAAGAAGATTGACTTCATGCTGAACCTCAGTCCTCGGCAATGTTAAGAATTAGACAGCGGGCGGATTGCAAGCCCAGCTGTGTTCTCCTCCTCTCCCCACCTCTTCTGGGACACTTCCACTAAGCCTGTTGCTTGTTAGCTGGGAAATTGTTGATTGTTATGTAGCTTTCTACGGGCCCTTCGGATGCTGTGTGTCTTAAATTGATTTGTCAGCGTCTCTCGTTTGGTTGGATGAAAGTGGTGTGAAAGGGATCGGAAGCTGCTGGCGTCTTGTTGGCGTTTTTGTGTGTTTGCATCCTGAAATGAAACTGGAGAAACTGCAGGAATTTGCATTTGAAAATGAAAGCACTCCCAGTGAGCAGGTGTTCGGGTTCCTGTGCCATGCAGAATAACCATCAGAAAACTTACACACACACACACACAAACAGGTTCTCCCACAAACACACAAAGTGAAAAATAAAGATAAACAAAGGCCCACATCTTGTGATGGTTAGCTGTGATGCGTGCAGGTTCATTCTTTTGTGCTCAGATCTGTTTGGAGAATGAAACTAATATGTCCTGGCAATGGTAGCCTGAGAATAGACTCAGAAGTCTGCGAACGTGCAGAGGAGGGGGCGGGGGGTCATACCAGGCCTTGTGTCCTGCACTTTGCATTTGTGGTTGTGACAGTTTACAAAAGCAACATTTACTTGCAGCAAGAAACATCTGCGCCAGAAGAACAATTAGCATATAGGTAGTGACACCTCTATCTATGCAGTATGCAGAAAGAATATATATTTTTAAAACCAACATTGATAGATATTCCAAAGGTCCTCTGGATGATCAAATCATTGTAGAAATTTAGCATGTTGTGTAAACATCATATAATCTATTCATTCAAGATTGAGTTACACCCATTATATTGTACAAATTACTTTACAATTACTTTATTGTACAAATTAGTTTACAATGTTTTATTCATATTTCTATACAGTTTGAATGAATATAGTTAATATGTAAGAATATTAGGGTTGTCAATGAATATTCTACATGCTTATATACTAATATTATATATTAAAATAGTAAAAAAAATGGACATGCGCTTTTGCTATCGTTGCAGGACAAGCCATTTGCCACTTGGCCTTGGCAGAGGTCTGGACTTTTTTAGTACCCTTCTAGTTAAAAATGAAATGTAGGTCAAGCTGAAATGAGTAATTCAGCTACAATCATGTACCAGTGATTGGCAGGCAGTTCGCCACCCAACTCAACCACATAGAGTTATTTGCATACCAAACAAACTGATTTCTGTTTGCAAATTATTTGGATTTTGGTCAGGACAGAGTGAACTTTTAAAACCTTGAGAAAACAAGCTGTATGCAAACTATGTATGCTACTAGCATTAGTGGGTATATGCAGCGCTTAAAATACATGATATTATTATACGGCTCTTCACAATGCTAGTAGAGCGCTCCATTGACTTGAATGGGCTTTCCCAACGTTCTACGGTAAAATATTTTAATGTAATTACCGCTGCAAACATATAATTACCGCTGTCAATGGCAGCGGGTTTTGTGCTGCTGATTTAAGTTTTTCATATCACTCCGCAAGTAGTCTGGTCACTTCTTGTATTGGAACTTCATTCAAAAGTGAAAGCAGACGGTTGATCAGCTGTGTTCTAAAGAATGTTTGATTCAAGTTCAGCGTGTGTTGCAAACTATTTGTTTCTCAGCAAAAGCCATGATGAAACGGTAACAAATAAATGTAATAAGACATATCATGGACGTGGATTTTCGTTTTGGCAAGTAGCCGTATAATAAGCGGGATAATGTATAGAACGCCGGTCATTATTGGGAAAATAAGTCCCTTCAGGGCGAAGCAAGACCCGTTCCCGTTCACCCTGTCGGGACTTGTTTTCCCAATAATGACCGGCGTTCTATACATTATCCCTTACATATAGATCAATACATGTAGTTATGTCTGTTTTTGGTCTGGCCTCTTATGAAACATCAGCCTTTGTCTGATGTATTTGTCTGCCACCTTTTGAAGCATCAGCCATTGAGTGCAGTTTCCTCCTTTTCACTTATCTACTTCATCTGTTGGACTCTAAAACACCTTCATATGCACAGACTTCAACACAAGGCCCAGACGCCAACTTCAAAACTACTTTGCCCTCTTATGGACATAATGCACAAAAATAGATGTTAGAATGTTTTCCTAAGGTCCTTTTGGCTCATTTTAACTGCATCAAAGAACATTAATGTGCAAGACCAGTAAAATTTACAAAGGCATGTTTTAGCTATAAATACAGATTTCACCCACTCTCACACATAGTCTGTTAGTCTGGATATATCATTTGCCGTTAGTACTTTGAATACACTAAACATGTAATCTTGTTTTGACTAGGGTTGAGTATGGAAATCCGGTTCCAATATGGCGTTGGGAATGGTAGTAAGCAGCAGAATGAATGACAAGGCGGATTTCGGTGCCTCATTTTGGTGCCTAGGGTTAGCTGTTTATTGAAATATCAACCCTCTGGTATTTCAATGTCACGTGCAACAGAAACATCACTGTACATATCATGTGTCATCTCGAACACTTACTCTGATAGCACCAAGGTCTACAATTATCGATAGCCAAAACAAACACCTTACATACACCTTGTCGAATACCTGTTTGACGGCTTTCGTGACCCAATGCCAAGTACATTGACAGAGTTCTTGTATAGATCTAGCAAACCATCCACAAATCATGCTAGTCTGTCAAACAACAATCCCCAAAAGATCCCAATTTATACTAAAAAGCATGCTAACTTGCAAGCAAATGGTCCTCTATCGGTGATGGTATCCGCAAAGTTGTACGTCTAATGTAAAAAACTTTTCTTTAACCTCATGCTGTGTTCCGAACTATTGTTTCAAGTCTGTTTGTCTTTCATTCACATAAAGCCTATATAGCATCACAAGGAATTTGAAGATCATACTGAAAGTAGTTGCTTATAAAAAAAACAGGCCTCCGTGTAGTGATATTCCCGAACTGTCATATTTGCCTCTGGTGCTCCAGGCGTTATACAAGCAATAGAAACATCACTGCACATGTTTTGGCTAGTTAACCTGTTCTGACAGCAGGTAGCCGACAGTAGAAGATGGCTAAAATGCCTAAAGTAGAACGGTGTGTAAATTATGGTTGTGTATCAAAAGATTCCTACTGAACCCCTATGGGTCATGTGCAAAAAAAAGAGAGAGAGAGAGAGAGAGAGAGAGAGAAAAAATAGAATGTTTTGGTGCACACCAGAAAGTGTCTGGTGCACACTAGAAATTTAAAAAAAACTTTTTTTTTGCATTTGTCCCTTTAGGGGCTCCATAGATTCCATCACTGGGATGTGTGTGTGTGTGTGTGTATCCAGTTAACACTGGATAAACTTAAAAGCAGACAAGTGCATCTGTTCTATTACTTGCGTTTGCCCATGAGCTGGCACTGTGTGCGTCTCATAGGCAATGCCAGTGTTTCCCAAACATTTTTCTCTCGCAGCACTCTATTTACTATGAGAAAATCTTATGGTACACCACCATGATGTTAAACTTATAACATAAGTTGCAAAATAGCAGGTTTATTGCTGTTCATTGCCCCTCCCTCCATTCTGGCGGGGGGGAAAAAGACGGTATTTTGACACATAACGTTAATTTTGGCACGGTATGTGTGAACCAAGTGTGAATTGTATCCTACTTCCACTCCGTTACTCACTGCTTCAATTCTCTTTTTTCTATTCAGCACGACACATGAGTTCATGGTCAAGCATCCTTTTAAAGTATTCCTCTAGTTCTGTGCTATGCCTTTTGGCTATACAGCATGGCAGTTATTAACAGATAACCTTTGCTACTTCTGAATGCAGATATGTTGTTTTGCATCCCTTTTTCAGGTATGATTGACAGTTAGTTGCATGTGAGGGTAATATTCCCTGACCAATAATAACTGTTTTAAATTTGTCTTATCAATCAAAAATGCGATTTAATGTTGTTGACTGTCGGTTTAGCCATTTTTCTTTCTTTTAACCTTTCATTGTATGTAGGGATCTGTGTCTGATACTGTTGTTTGTGTATATTATATAAAGTACTATTTGCTCAGAAAATAAGATCAGGAAAAAAGGTCACTTCTTTTGTCAATTCCGAAGGATGAACAGTAGTCTGTTGTTTATTGTTGCATCTACAGTATGTGTGCTATGTCTTTAACTCGAAGATGCTCCTCATTCAATTTTAAAGTACAAACCGCTGCCAGGCACATGGAAGTTCTTTCATGTACATATGTTACTGTACATACAATGTACATGGCTTAATTGGGCCCTTGACTTGGGTTTTGATGAACCGCCATGATGCACCACCCAGTTGCCCCTTATTCAGACAGGTGTTGAGTTTGTGTGGGTGGGTGGGGGGTAGGGGGGCTGGTAGTAGATCCTTTAATCTGGTAATATGTGTGTGGCTGTGTGTGTGTGTGTGTGTGTGTGGGTGTGTTCCCCATCTGGAAGTTTTACTGCCAGTAATTGAGGAACCTCTGCAGAGTCTTGGAGAAGAATGGATTTCATTCAGTATGAATTCAGACCAACGTGATAACATTTGGATAAGTGAAACAAGTGTTAATTTTAGGAGACGGGCCCTTTTCAAAAGCAATTTGTGTTTTTTGCCTCCCTCCTCTGTTTGTTGACTTTGCTTTTAATGTGACAACTGTGAGATAGATTTCCTCAGCAGATGTATTAATGTTTTTTTTTCTTCTTTTCTTCCTTCTGTCTTTTTTTTTCTGAAATGGTTTCATCTGGACAGGTGTTTCCTGTCCCGTTTTGACGTGAAATTAAACACAAGTCCAGATGTTTGGCCTGAAACACGGCCAGGGAAACCTGCACTGGCATTTAATCAAAGCTGGGAAAGGAGAAACTGCAATAAAGCCTGTGCCCCTTGAAAGAGCTCTGCACGTCACATAGGTGTACGAGCGCACATTTATTAATGGACCTTCCAAGACATATTTCTTTCTTTTCTTGTTTAATGCTTTGCAAAGAGTACAAAGCACATATGTATTTGGAAGTGAGACTTAACTTGTCTCTAATAATCATATCCAGAGGTATACCGAATGATTATAGTTTTGACATCCTCATTAGTTTTTATTTTCATTTAGTCTTTTGGTTTGGTTTTGGTTTCAGTTTAGTTTTAGTCAGTTACTAGGTTTGTTTTTAGTTAACCCTTAAAGGAGTACGTTGAGAAATGAACGTTCTAAAGAATATCTGGGTTCATTGAATTCAACATAGAATTTTAGAACCTTCAATTGTTGCGGAACTTAGAACGTTCAAAAACCTACACCTTTAAGGGTTAATAACCCTAGGGTAACCTTAGTTAATAAAATGTTAGTGTTAGTAATAGCTTTTCAGGTATGGTATTATGAGAAAAGTCTTGATTTAGAAGCTGAATAAGATGGACATCAAATACTATCTACAAACCATTTTGATTCCAGGTCCTGGTTATAGGCCAGTGTCTCTTAAGATGTAAAACAGAATAGGACAAAATGATATAGCAAGCATTGTACAAATGGAAAGGGTAGGGGGCTAAGATGAGTTAGCCAAGAATTCTATTTAGTTTATGTAGCATTGTTCAGGTTTAAAAAAAATAATAAAATAAACTGTAGTTTTTAGATTTAGTCTAGATTAGTTTTTTTTTTTTACAGTTCAATTACAACAACCCTGCTGCAGACTCAGTTTCTTTGAAACATTTTCTCTTTTTGTGTTTATTCTCTTATCACAATTTAGTAATTTACAATTTTCAGTTTATCTCCCCATGTAAACAGTGCTGTGCTGTACACCTAGTTGAAAATTAAAACTGTTTTTTGCTGCTGTCATAAAGACTGGTATAGTCATACATTTCTCCACTGCTCTTTGTAAAAAAAAGTACTCCTAGAGGATATAAACAGAGAGCAAAATCAGTCTTTCTAAAAGATCTCTCTCTCTTTCTTTCTCTCTGGCTGCACTGTGATGAAGTGGAGAGCTTTTAGATGGGTCTGAATATCCTGAGGACTAATAAACTGGGGAAAGGTCAGGCGTGATTGATGCTTTGTGTGTCTCTGTCATTTTCAATTACTGAACTTTATATTGTAATGGCATTACCCCGATTAATTTTTCATATTGAGTGGTACATACATACAACTCTGCCACTAAGTAATGTTTTTTGTGTCTGCCATGATGTTTCTGATTCCATGTGGAGGCAAAATTATTTATCACTGTGTTATTTATTTGCATGTTCTTGCATGTAGCTGTAGTGGACTTTTTAACAAATAACACATTATGTTATATGTACACTGTGTATTCCCAGGCTTGTCTTGAATTTGTTTAGCCATGTCAAGACTTCCTTTGAACCATTACCGAAAACCCCAACCGGTCTGGAGACTGAACACAAATCACAGATACTTGTTTACAGTAGGTCTGGCCATGGTATGGTCATTGTGTGACATTTTTAATGCATTTAAGGCCACAGAATATCAGGAGATTTTCAAAAATTCTTATGTATTGTTATGGTCAGACCTGTGTGAGAGTGTTTATGAGGCCAACTGCGTGATATATAGCTCGCCATGACTCTATTAAAAAAGAGACCTATGCCATTTGTGGAAATAGAGGTCATCTATGCTAAGGGCATGTGATACCCAATAAAATCAAACTTTTTTAATAACCTGCAATATATCATCTCTCTCGTGTGAATCTTAAAAGCTGAGGCTGAGGTGGTTTGTATAAATTGTATATAAGCTGTTCTTTACAGAGCTTTGGGAATATTAAAGTAGGGAGTATTTGGACAAATTGAGAGTATTTGTATAAATGTGTGTGTCAATATATATATATATATATAAAACAAACATGATCAGCTGCATACATGGCTTCAAATTTTTTCTCTTCTATTCTTTTGCCCTCTCTTGTGTATTGTCATTGTTCTCTTCCTTTTCCTGTTTTCTTCTCTTCTGTTTGAGCTTTCAGTAAAGGAGTGTAAATCCACAACACACACACACACAACCAAAAACACACCTCCAAACCTCACTGGTTTGGCGGTTTCTTAACCTGCAGTCACCGAAGACTTGGGCCCATTGTGTAGTCAGTCATCAGTTGCCGCGGCGGGACAGGGTGAAACAGTAGCACGGTGTGCCACCCTATTATTTCCCCATGCGGTGCAGTGGTCAGTGCCTCTTAGCGCAGCAAGAAACATCCCAGACCTAAAGGCCGCGGCCAACAGAGGACCACTGACGGCCACGAGCGCCGCTGGCTTGAAGGGCGGCCTTTGTTGGCTCAGACAAATGAGCATGACCTTTAGCAATAAAATAGACACCCACGGAGAGAAATGAAACGGCAGTTTAAATTAAGAGCACCAAGCGGTCATTTCAAACGCTTCCTGCCTGACACAGGAAATAGACAGAAAGATAGATAGAGTGAGGGTGAGAGAAAGAGAGAGAGACAGAGGGGTAGAACAGTTTGAAGTTTGAAGTTTGAACTTAATTATACAACAGAACGTGGGCTGTGCTCGTCGATAATGAAATCTACCTGGTCAGATATTGACAAATACTGAGGGGCTAAAACTTAATGTGGCCAGAGGCGTTCCAGAGAGCTATCAATTATGTATGGTATTGATAGAGCACCAAACAAAAAAGAGATGGACTTATTGCACATAAAGGCCTGGTTGGGCTCTCCTTTTTTACTGAGAATTACAGCACACAAACCCCCTCCAACCCCCATGTCAAAAGAAAAATACCAGTTATTAATATTCTAGAAGGGCAGATGAGATGAGACCTGACGGAAAGCTTTGATTTTCACTCATAGTTGCTTCAACCTGGACAGAAAAAACCTGTACACCTGTGTTCGGGTTACAGCCATCCCAGGGTTTGCAGTTGCCTCAGAGAAGCATGTGTGGAGGTGGTAGATGGTGAGTACTGGCTGCAGGCGTCTTTTCACTGTTCCACCATTTTTGTTTGGCTCTGATGACTGTCTAGGCCCCTAGACCTGGCAAAAGAGACCTAGACTGGATTTACGTATAGGTCATGCTATGTTCACCAGACTCCACCACTGGCCAGCAGACCCTCTTTAACCACTCCATTAAAATCTTATTGGCTTAAAATATACACTGTGTACATATATGAGGCACCAACCAGGCCATAAACTGCTCTTTATGTGGAAATTATTTGATTGCTGTGTAAGAATAATGCAGAATATGGTATGTGAATATGTATGGGGTTATTTCATAGGAATAGTTCTTCAGACTTTGATGCCCTGCTTTTGGTTGCATCCCCTGAAGACATAGTAATATTTCTATTTCTAAATGTGCATGAAATTGTGTTTTATTCCAATGCCAATACAATACTATATTAAGTTAGAGGCCACTAATGAAATGTTTAAGCATATTGGGTGTGTGAATAAAGTTCACCTGAAATGCATAGCATCATTTGCTGAGCCGAGTAATGACCTATTTGCTGCCCATTGTGAGGGCTCTGTTTCTGCGTAAGTAGAAGCATAGGGATGGGGAAATGCGCTGCAGGTCTCTCTGGTTCTGACCAGACATCTTTCACCATTTTCTTCTTCCTTTCTTTCTTTCTTTCTCCCTCTTAAAGACATAACATGAATTATTGAAAACATGAGAGTTTGGTAAAGCCTGTGAATTTCAAGCACCCGTTTCCATCTTTGTCAACTTCAGAGGGCTCTCACGCCAGTGCCCTCGCAGGTTGGTGTAACTTGACACTTTTATTCTTCCTCTGTGTGTTGCTCGGTTCAAGCACTGCAGAGAGTACCTTCTCCTCGAACCCTACGTTTAAAACTCAACCCAGGCGGGGGGGGGGTCGGCTGGCTTCTGGTGAATAGAAAGGCTTGCAGGGAAAAAACGCTGGTGGTGATGTTTATGTGCTGTCTCTGTCATAGTTCACAGAACACAGTATCCGCAGTGGATGCAGAGCCTCCAACCGGGTGCCGTAATTCCATGTATGAAAGAGGGTTTCTTCATTTTTTTTTAATGGTGCAGGCGTTGCTTCACACATTAGAATGTTAAAAGCGTGTTGGAGGCTAGTGTTCTGTAACATATGATAGATACTAGTACTCGCGTACATTGAGGCTTTGCTCACTGCCCTTGGCCCGTAAAGCCTGGATATGGAGTTATAATTGAGAAGCCATGTATGCCGCTGTCTGCTCCCCAACGAATGAAATGCTGTCAGTATTTCACCCAGGCGTCTGAGTCCTTTGTCTGCAATGGCCTTAAAAGCATGGACAATGCATGATGTGTAACCGGGGGGTTCAGCAGGGGTGAAAGGTTGAGTTTAATATCGCAAAATTAATTTACTTGATTCCTCACGTTGGAGTATAAATCTTACTTATGGCAGACCCCACCCCCTCTCCATCAAAGCTGCAGCTCATTTCTCCCCGTGTGTAAAAGTGGCCTCATGTAATAGGGGCAACCTTCAGGATTTCATTCTCCCATGTGTTAATTACAAAGAATGGCTCCAACCAGGTCACACAGAAAACAAATCAATATCTCCCAAAAGATATATTCAAATGTGACCCAGAAAGGCATCACCCCATTTTGCCGATTGATTTTTGATGTCACTGGTTTGTGCACAAGATTATCCCTCCCTACCCCCTTGGCTCTCAAAAGAGACCAAAAAAATATCTTGCAGAAAAAGGATCACCAAAGGGATTAGCAGTGAATTATTTTGGAAGCATTTGTATGATTTGATTTTCATTTAAAGGACTCACAGAGAACTCTTTTGTCCTTTGTGTTAATCTCTCTATATATTCATTTTAATGCATTCTTACTTTGTAAATGATCATGGCCCATTGCCAGACAATCTCCTCTGGTATCATGCATAAAAGATTCCCAGTGAGCACTCCATTTGGTAAGCACCTAGCCTTAACAGACTCCTAAGGATCTAGTCATTTGTTGGGCTGCTCTTATCTGCGAGCAGAAAGCAGGCTGTACACTGGCTTTTGTCATAACCATATGGCGAGAGTGATGATGTTCCATATGAAATACATATGTTAGAAGTGATTTTACATATAGACCCATATAATTCATGACACGTTAATGCAGGAAGCTGCGACGTCAGCACAGACAGTGTTACACACTTATTTCTGAAAACTGTCATTGTGTTCTTTTAGAGATTTTTCACTCCCCCCAGTTTTGAGAAGTAAATAGCCATATCTAAGCCCGGATTGGCTTAAAGCAGAGCGATTAGCCAGGTAGGGGAGCCCAAAGGTATAGCTGCCAAGGTGATCCACCTGGCCATGCACAGGGAGATCTTGAAGGCCTTGCTGCTGGATTGAATTGTGCTGATGCGCTCGCAAAGAAAAGCCCCTTCAGCAGTGCCCGTTTGGCCACGCCGATAAGGCTAAAGGCATTGCAGATGGATAAAAATCACCTTCGGAGTCAAATTCTGTCCCGACTTGCTGCCTCACATGTCCACTGTACTCACTGACCACTTATCAATATACTATTCATAGAGAGTATAAAACTGTCCTCGTGTGTTGTGTCAAGATTAGGCCTTGATTAGTCAAAAGACATACAGTATACCTTATGGAGAAACCTGGACTCCTGGATGTAAAGAATACCTTTAGCAGTGGTAATATTGAGAGAAGTTCGGGGTTTTGGTGTTAAAAAAAAAATAGAAAAAAATGACAAGATGGATTCACCATTCCCAAAGCCCCTTGTGTGCTTGATGGATTACCATGATGGATAAGGTGATTACTGTGTGCTTCTGCAGGTCCCTCACAGTCCCTGAGACCCTGCATCGAATGAAATAGGATTTTGTCTCTCGACTCTTCTTTTGAAGTCCTCTCCACGCTTCACTCCGCGTAAACCTGCCGGAAGTTTCCCTCTCCCGTGTTTATCTGATTTCATCCGCAAATGAGATTTCGGCCAATGCGTTGACTGTGCACGCAAATCTGACCTTTCAGCGCCGGCTTGGCGTGGGGGTCCACTTTGAAGACGAGCCACGTCCTTCTTTTGTAGTTAATTCACTCCTCATTCGCTTTATGTACCCTCACAATCTATGCTATTCCTGTCATCTTGAGCCACCAAACAGAGCAGCCATCTGTGGCCATGTTTGGCCTTCCCAAATAAATGAATAGTCAACCCCCACCCCTCCCAAAAAAAAAAAAAATCATGTGTGAATATACATGGGCCAGGGCAATCCCAGCTCAATGTAGATTTGGACTCTTTTCAGTTGCAAATTGCAAATGTATTCTGGTGCCGCGTGACCGCCACCTTGAAGAATGACTCCCTGCCCCCTGGGAGCCAGCCAAACAAGTATCTCATTCAGCATGATAATCAGGGCCAACCTCCAGCAATATCCAGCGTCTAAATCTAATGGTCACCCCTGATTAGGTGCAAGGATGAAGGATCATTTTTGGCCATTTAGGAAAAAAGCATTGATTAAGGCCGGCTTTCATTAGCAAAACTAGAGGACAGGTAATTCAGGCTTGCATTCCTCTCTCTTTTCTAATATACTGCACCAACATGGGATTGGGGAATTAAAAGATGTATTTAGATGTTGGCCTTGCTCTCTTTCAAGGTTGAATTGGGTAAAGGTTTGCCTTCCCTTGTTACCCTTTTCATATTTATAAGGAAAATCTAGTTGTTACCCTTTTTATATTTATAAGGACAATCTAGTTGTGTCATTTTGTATAGGACAGGCTTGTTTTATATACACTTTGTAAGGTTGGAGTGTTTTTGTGTGTGTGTTTGTGAGTGTGTGTGTGTGTGTGTGTGTGTGTGTGTGTGTGTTTGAGGATGTTTGTATGTCTACCAAGACTGACAGATGCCTAGTATGTGTGCATATTTGTGTACTGTATGTATGCATTGGTTGCTGATTTGTGTGAGCTAGCTTGCAAATAAATGTGTGTGTGTGTGTGTGTGTGTGTGTGTGTGTGTGTGTGTGTGTGTGTGTGTGTGTGTGAGTGTGAGTGTGAGTGTGTGTGTGTGTGTGTGTGTGTGTTTGTGCTTGTATGTGTGTGTGTTTGTGTGTGTCTGTATTTGTGTATATTTGTGTATATGTGTGGAGTGAGGTATTTGTGCGAATATGCCTGTGTGTGTGTGTGTGTGTGTGCATGTGTACTTGTGCGAACGTGGTTCTTTTCGGTGACAAATTGGAGGTGACCAGTGTGAGGTGAGTGATGGGCTGGGACTGCAGCGACGGAGGTGTGTGTGTGTGTGTGTGTGTGTGTGTGTGTGTGTGTATGTGTGTGTGTATCTGTGTGTGCACACGGGGCGCTCTGCTCTCCTCTACTCTCCCCTCATTCACGCCCAAGTGAAAGGGAGCAGAAATGAGGGCTGCTGTAGTAGCGGCAGCAGCAGTCCCTGTGTTATGAATGATACATTACCTGATTGTCTCCGATGGAGCTCTGAGAATCGTGCCGACTGCAGATGCTGACTTCCATTGCGTTGTCATTCTCCATTTCATATCCCACAATCCTTGCTTTACACGCATCCGCATAGCCAGCTTCTATTCCCATGGAAATGATGCTATGTGTAGCTCAGTGCTTTGGTCAGGGTCTGGATAATTGCAGAAACACAATGATACTCCCCAAGCCATGCTACATTAGCAGTCAGAACATGTCAAATGTTCCAAATCTGCTCTATTTAGTCTGTTTACCGTCATGGAATCATACTGCATATGCACTACGTTTTCTAGGCATTTCACAACAACCAATTTGTGATTCAAGGTAAGAAATCGTATTGATAATTAATAATAATTGTAGGTTTTGGGGTAAACGTTTGGGAGATTTGTATGCCTTTTGTATTGCATATGTAAGTAATAAAGGAGATTGGTTGAATTAATTGATTTTTTTTTACAAATATTTTGCTTTCAATGGACCTTGAGGAATTAGAGGGAGCACCACATGACCATGTGGGCTCTGTTACACCATCCGGTCACAGACACAGAAGGCTTGCCGTCATCGTCACACCCTTAGTTAAGTTTAGATGCTTGGACCGATCCGTACCAGTTCTGGTCCGATCCACTCTGGTTCCCCTGAGGTTGCTGAGGAACAGATCAGGCTCACAGTTAGCCCGGGTTTGCCTGGTGGATCCAGGTAGCACCCAGGTTATTCAATGTCACTTCTTTCACTCCATTAGCTTATCCAATTCCTCTGGCTGGCCTTTGGTAATGACAAAGTGCACAGCAGAGGAGAGAAATGAAATAATATGGGAAAGGGGGGGCTGGAGAAATAGGAAAGCAGGTATGTTTGATATGCATTTGAAAAGAGGACTGAAAGGCCAGGCAGAGGGCCCTGCTTAATTATTGAAGAGACGTTCGAAGGGGATACACGACTGAGTAGCATTGGAGCTTTCATCTTCGGTAACCTTTCATTGTCCTTTTTTTTCCCTGGGACTGCCGAGTCAGAGTCGGGCGGGATGATAAAGGTTCGGGCGCGAGCGTTCAAGCTGGCGGGGGCCTAATGAATAGGGCTGATTAAAGGGCTCCGCAGGGCTGAACTGTGCATAGGTTTTTATACGGAGTCAGGCTGTGCTCTTGATTGAAAAATCATTAACGTAAAACCTCTCCAGTCGAATTCGCTCCACTGTATTACTCAGGCCGGCGACAAATTGAGAGGTTATTGCTTATGAGGGGGGAAAGAACCACATTTGTTTGAGCCAAAGATCTAAATTCATTTCATATCCTCTTTCATTAACTCACTCCATCCTTCCCACCACCTTCTCACTTTCCATTTCTCTTTCTCCTTCACCTACTTCAAAGGCCAATGTATGCAGACATATGGGGAGAGAGAAAATCCCAGATAGTCCTTTACCATTGAAATAAATGGTGGAATCTTCATGACATTCTACAACTCTACAACTGCTACTGCTGCTGTCTATGCAGCCCCCTCTGCCCTCCCCCCCTCTCTCTCTCTCTCTCTCTCTCTCTCTCTTTCTCACACACATCATCTATCTATCTGTCTATCCATCTATCTATCTTTCTATCTATCTATCTATCTATCAATCTGGTTCAGTTGTGATCGGGGTTTGCACCAGTTCCGGTCCAGTTACGTTGTTGGGTCATCTGTTAGATGTGAGGCTACATGTCAGGAAGAGAGGAGGTGTGATGAGCTCCGGGGCTTTGGGTGACCACTTAGGAGGACGTATTTTTAGTCCCCGTAATGTCATACGGTCCCACACCTGTCTGTTAGTTAGTATCTGGGGAATAGCGGCCTCAATGTAGACCCCTAAACACCAAATGGTGTGCCTAAGGAAGCATCCGGCATATTTTGTAGTCTCCCAGGGGAGTTCTCTTCCCGGCAATATGTGCAATTAAAGAAAATATCCTCCATTTTCTCCATGTGAATTCTTGGCTTTGACTTCCTCTTCTGTGGTATGAATAGTATTGCAGTATTTCTCCCTCCCTTTGTTGCATGCAGAGTCTTGAGGATGAGGTTGAAAAGCCACAACTCATAGCTTTCTCTGTGTCATGCATAGCCTACAACAGGAATCTGGTTTTAGTTGTCAAGTGTGTTGTGCTGTTGTATTGAAGATGACTGTACGCCTTGTTGCACAAGACTATTCCTTACAGGGTGAATGAATGCATTTTCAACCTTTTTCATAGAGTTTGAGAGCTAGGTTGCAACCTAGCTATTCTTTTCAGCCTTATGTATGTTCTTTTAACTATTATATCCATCCTTTTTGCTTTTATTTATGTAGATCACATTGAAATACCCCTGTGTATGGATATGTGCTATATATTTGTGCATAAACATGTTTTGACTTGCCTTACTGTTTTCACCTCACAATTCACCTCTAGCCCATGTGTTGCCCAGGTTTGTTCTAGACCCAGCAGATGTCTGGGAGGGAACATGTGTGACCTGTATGGTTTTATGTCCTAGTCGGGCACAGACCCATGAACCCCGGGGTTAAATGTCACACAAACTACCAAGGACCCTAACAGCCCTGAGCTGCTAGCATTGACAGTGGAGCACCTTTTCATGGTGTTAGCGTAGCGGTTTATCCACCACCACTCTCCGCGGCTCTGAGCTACAGCTTTCATGTGCATGTGCACAGGGAGGAGATTTTGTTGTTGTTGCTGCATGCAATTTTCTCCTTCCTCCCCTCCTGCTACCCCACCTCCTTTTTCCTAGTGATTGATACCAATTCTACTCCCCCCTCCACACACACCCCTACCCTTCATCCCCCCTCCCTTCCACCAGCACATCAAGAAACGGCTGCCACAGACTGATGACTTTCAATATGGCTCCGTCTAGCAGGCTGGCGTGTGGGGGTAGGGAGGTCAACAGTAATTCATAACTGCTTTAAGATTGCACGGACCCCCAGCCGTTGTCAGCAGCAAGCCTGCCTGCCTGCCTGCCTTCTCCCCCCACCCTCCCTGTTGGGTTGGGTTGGTTTGGTTTGTGTATGTAAATGGCGGTAGGAGGGTGTGTGTGTGTGGGGGTTGGAGGGGGAGGATGGAGGGTTTCTCTGGCTGTGCTGTGTCCCACCTCACATCAATCAGGCCTTCTGAATACATCAGGGGTATTTTCATTATGCCTAGTTATTTACTACACTAGGACAAATTGCCCTGGCAAGCCCAAGCCTGGCTGTGCTTTTCTCTTTTCTCTTTCTCCTTTCCTACTCTTCTTTTTCTTTTCACTTTTTTTTTGTCTTTTCCTGGGCAGTGTGAGAGATGCAGCCAACCGGGGCTCTGTCTCTGGAATCTTATTGTAAACATTACAGGATAAATCTCACGATCGAGGCCATCAATCTCCCTGCTGGTGCAGACACCCTGCGAATATGAGGGGAGTCGTAGTTTTCGCATTTTTGTGCAGACTACTTGCTGGACAGATTGCAGTCCTGCTCTGCTTTGCACACAAACTCTCTCTCTTTCTCTTTCTCTCTCTCTCTCTCTCTCTCTCTCGCTCACTCCTTCCTTTTCACTCTGTGCTTCTTCTTTCTCTACTTTCTTACTTCCTGGTCTTTCCCTATATGTCTCTCACTCATTTCTTTCATCTCCTTTTCGACTCCCTGAACCCCCCCCTCCGCTCGTCTGCTATTTTTGGCCAGGTTCACATTTGACATTTTTTTCCGACTATACGTAACCAAGGGGAAGAAATGGCATCTATTGGAGAAGCAAACTTTTAATGCACTGTACATGCAGGCTGACTAAAGTTCTGAAATGATTTTAGGGTTACTGACAATCATAAACTTTATCTAAGTAAATGAGTAAATACAGAGTAAACACAAGCATGGTCGAGCTTGATGAAGAGGGTTGGCTCTCATCTCTTTGAGAGATCTGTGAGATGTATGTTAGTAGGATCTGGAGCTGGGGTATATTCGCCGCTGGTCTATCCTGGAACAGGCCCTGCTCTCTTTCTTATACCCATCACCTTCTAATGGGAATATCTGTCATTGAGCTGTCAGGCTTGCAGGGATGGCTTCCACTCCCCAGGCTCATTTAGTTCCTCCGTAATACCTCCGCTAGCTATCTGCCTGCCTCATTGATTAAATATTTATAATTAAATATGCTCGTTTCTGGAGATGTAAGCAATTTCTCTTTGATATTGTTTTCTTGATGTGCGGTTTGTGATTTTTTTTTCCCCTCTCTTTTTTTCCCCAAGTCTCAATTTGCCTCATATTTGGTTGAGGATTGATTTAATGCCAGTCCTCTGTCTTATTCAGGGGCTTATTTCAGCCTGCTCAGGCAAGGCTACATTTGGATAAGAAGACGGAGTTGTGCGCTTACGACGGCCGTAATGGTGCTGGCTTAATAAGGGAGCTCCGTAGTGATAGATTCTCTCATTCTCTCTTGCTCACTCTTTCTTTGTCCTCTCTCTCTCTCTCTCTCTCTCTCTCTACCTCATTCACTCTTTCTTTTTCTGTTTCTGCCCCATCCCCCCATATTTTCAGGACTGTTCTGTATCTCTCCTTTATTCATGAGTGCGCCCCCAGTGACTGCACTCAGGATAGATAGACACACACACACACACACACACACACACACACACACACACACACACACAATAAATAGGACTATGAGGTGCATTTACAGCTGCTGGAGAGAGCGAGCGCAGATTTTAGCGAGGTGGACTTGATGAGGGTTGAGATCAGTGGAGCGAGCCGAGAAAAAGACAGTTTCCTCTCTGCACTCTGTCACACATGCCTCAGCCACCCAAACGTGTGTGTGTGTGTGTGTGTGTGTGTGTGTGTGTGTGAATGAATCTACCTGGTGTCATTAGTCCCTAAACATCTGGCACTAATATTAGCACCTAATTCGAAAGGGGGCAGAATAGGCTGTAGATCACAAGACTACTGTCCCAAAGGCAGGTCTGGTGTAGCTCACTCTTCAGACATCAGTGCTACTGCCAGCCACAGCCAACCTCATTCATAGAGAAGTGTGCATTGGTGTGTGTGTGTGTGTGCGAGCCTAGAATACTACTGCCAACCACATCCAGGCTCCTTCATACAAGAGATGAGAAGAAAGTGCAATATCCATTCATAAAAGGAATGCAGGAAAGCCAATCCAGTTTTATTAGAAAGCCTTGAATGTGCAGTAGTAAGTGTTTTTGTGCATGTTCGAGTGATCTAAGAGTAGAAATAATATAATATATTCACATATTATGTGAATACAAAATACTGTGAGAACAAATGGTTACGTGTGATAGGAAAGATGAGGGAATGGTGTGTCACACTTTTTCAGTTTGTACTAGATAGATCGATAGATAGATAGATAGATAGATAGATAGATAGATAGATAGATAGATAGATAGATAGATACTTTATTGATCCCTAGGGGAAATTCAAGGTACTGTATAGTTTCTGGTGTAAGGTAGTAGACACTTGTAGACAAGTGTCCATCAGAGAAGACTTATTTATTATTTATTTGTGCTCCTGCCTTAAACTGGTTCCACTCCAGCCTTTCACATGTCTGAAGAACCACTGAATAGCATTAGTCAGAAAATGTGTTCCTTGTACATCGTCTGTATGTTATTAACAATTCCTGCTACATTCAGGAAATATCATAGTGTTCTTGGGATATGTATGCTAGAATCCTAAAATGCAATTGACTGTGGTGCTAGGGAATAAGGCTTGGACTATCCTGACTTCTCACCTTGCACATCACTTTGATTAGATCCTCAGGCCCATGATGAATTAGGCTAACTTCATTAGTGGGGGCTAGAGGTCATTGGGGTTCAAGGCCACACACTTACACTGTAGCTGGTACTGAGGAGGAAGAAGGAGGGACGGAGAGACTCGGAAAGGAGGGGAGGGGAGGTGGTGGCGTTCGGAAGGGTCAAAGGTCATCCAGAGAAACTTGTCCATCCTACCCTGACAGCCTAATCATGAGCGAGTCTTTGTGGTGTGAGCTCTCACAGATGGCGGCTTGGTGGGGAGGGGATGGGTTGTGACCAGGATGAAAAAAAGGGGGGGGGGGTATCTACACACCTGGAGACATCTCAGGACAAGTGTTTAGGGAGAAGGGGTTGGATGGATATGGAGCTTCAGTGGGCCATAGTGAGGTAAGAGAGAGGGACAAAGAGAGAGAGGGAAAAAAAGAAAGATGGATAAATATAGTTATAGTATCTAAGCACCTGGAGAGATCTCTGAACAAGTGAGGGGGTGGGATAGCCCATGACAAAGGGGCGGGAGGTTAAGATCAGGATTTATGTGTGTGTGTGAGTGTGAGTGTGTGTGTGTGTGTGTGTTGTTTTGTGGAAGAGCAGTGGTCGATAAAGTTGAGGCTGGTCGTGGGGGTGACACAGAGATGCACACCAAAGCAGGCAGGTCCAAAAGCATTTTCCATCCGGTGACACCTCCATCCTAGTGATGGCGAAAATATGATAAGGCCCCCGCTGGGCTGAGAGGCCCCAACAAATGTCGCGGCCTCTGAGGCATATGAAGCCGGATCAAGTGTGGAGGGAAAGCACAGCACCCCAGGGGCTCACCAGGCTCTGCCCACAAGAGGGTTCAGAGGATCGGGAGGACGAATGCGGGGGGTGCCTTTGGGGGAGGTGTTGGTTGTGCTGGAGGTGGTGCTGGTGGATGAGAGCCAAAGCCACCTACAAAGCCCAGACGGGCTGGCCGGATTTGGGCTTGGGTGCGGGAGCAGGAGGTGATGCTCATGCTCCCCTTTGATACCCTTGGGGAGATTACTGCTGCAAGGGAGGAGATAAAAGTGCTATATAGACACGTGATGTACTTACTTGTCTCTCTCCAACTCCTCGCCTCTGCTTGCGTGCATGCCTTTGTGTGCGTGTGTGTGTATGTGTGTGTGTGTGTATTGGCTTGCTATTGGAAAAAGGCCTCACGTTCCCCGGGTTGGTTGTCAACTAAAAAAAAAAAAAGGGAAATCAGGCAGAAGTGAAGCTCTGTTAAGGGCTCGCAGGCATCACGGGTCTCTCGGTGCTCACTCTTGTCGTCTTAATGATGACCACTATCTGATGCGAACCCACATCTACTGCCTGGACAAGTCTTCCTTAATTCCCCCATCCCCCTTCCAATGTCTCTGTTAAAATATCTAGAAGGTGTCGTCTCACTTTATAAGGTCTATTGATTTAACACTTGCAACAATCTATAATGCCATTGTCTCACCCTTAAGTGCCTAATCTGTTCAGTTCACATGCAGCCAAGTATCTAAATCAAGTTCGCTTAAGGCTGAAGGGATGACTTTTTACAGCACATGTTTAAAATCATTCTGGTGATTACATAAGCTTATGTGACATTCTGAAGCCATTTCACTGACATTTTCAAAACTTTGTAGCCTTGTGGAGGTTCAGAGAAATGTGCTTGTCTGCAATCAAAGAAGCATACAAGCTTTCCCTAAGAGATATATCATTATATCATTGCAATGAAAATAGTCACTATTAGTGTAGATTTCATAATATAGATATAGATAGAAGGTAGACAGAAGGTAGGTAGGTTTTCTCTGTCTCTATTATTGTGTTAAATGCTCCAAATGTAAAGCACTTTGAGCTAGTGTCACGATACCAAAAATATTTTTTCGATACCGATACAAGTCAAGAATTGTGATACTTCTTCGATACTTTTTAAAAAATGCATTTGATTTGGGGGCCCCCACCACCTTGACGTCATCAGTAATATTGAATATAGTGTGATCATTCACACCAGTGGCCATCCTAGATTCTGCTTGACTCCACACACACAAACACACACTGAAAATGACTTATGTCATATGTTTCTATTTCTTATATTTTGGAATTCATATATTTTGTTAATGTGTAGTATTTTATAATCTGCATAATTATTAGTAACTAAACATATTTAGTAATTTGAATACTTCATATTGATTTTTTAAACTATTACACTTAGGCATATCTTTAATGTTTTAAAGAAATACATCAGAGTAATGAACTCTCACAGTTTTAGGCTAGTGAAAAATAGTTGTGCATAGTGCATAAGGATATGTGAATGCAATTCATTATGTTTTCTATGTCATTAGATAACATAAATTAAAAACTTAACTAAAACTAACAAGTTGAACATCTTTCTGGGATCATAGAAGAGATAGTCTTGCAATGTTGATTAATGATTTTAGTGAGCACTACACGAATGACAAACATGACCTGAGCTAGCAGGATAGTTAGCAAGGAGCTCTCTACAGCCACAGGCTGAGGGAAGGAGGCACTAGAAGCATGCCTTGTGCACACGCATGTTACTTCACGGTCATTCTTAAAAGTATCAATACTGGAATTAGGTCTTGTAACATTTTTAATTTCAGGATATTGCGATACTTTTGGTGCACCGTGCAACACTACTTTGAGCTGCATTCTGTGTATTATTATTATTATTATTATTATTATTATTATTATTATATTTCACTCAACTTCCATTATAATTATAAAAATATAAAAAATCTCACACATATTTAGATTTGAAATAACTTTTCGGCTTGTCTGTACTAACAAAAGCTGATTTAAAATACTTAAATACAAGCCACATGTAGTCCTAAAGTTACAGTCATAAGTTGATAGTAAAAATGGATATTAATGATGAATGAATGACTCAGTCTGACTTTATTTATTTAAGTATTTATTTTATTCTTAGTTACACATGTTCATTTTGGCAGACAGTTTTTATGTAGCGAAATTTTGCCTGTTTATTACATTTACGGTAATCAGTTCTGTGCCTGCTGATTAACTGGAATGTTACTGGAGTTGAAGGCAAATGGAAAACAGCTTCATGGTGCAACCAAGATGGTGCGCTTCGTCATTCAATGAATAGCTCATTTGGGAAGCTCCGTCATGCACAAAAGGAATTAGTTATTATCAGAAATAAGGCGGTTTGTACAGACGGAGAAGGTCGCTAAAAACCTGATCCTCTCCCTTATGCAGATGCGTTTTGATTGAAAACAGGGACATAATTATCCAGAAATGTTGCGCTTGGAGGGCTACACTGCAGCTCTGCACTAGCAGGGGAAACCACCTTTTCTAGTCACAGAGCAGACGTCCATCAATGTGGTCGTTGGCGGGGGATTGATATCTCCTCTCTCTGTCTCTCTCTCTATCTCTCTTTTTTTCTCTCTCTTTCACACACACACACACACACACACACACACACACACACACACACACACACACACACACACACACACAGTCATTGGAGGGGGATTGATATCTGTCTCTGTGTTAAACAGTGCTTTGTGTTCCCAATTACGACCGAATCAATGGTAGTTCGGAGGCACAGAGTCTTACATTACAAAAGCAAGAACATCACTGATTGTTTCAGGACTTGGTAATCGTAGCTTGTCGTTTCCTTTTTTGGACATAGCAAATGACTCACTGACATCCAATGAGCCTTATTTGCTACAAACTCTACCAGGGACATATTCCCTCTAATTATGCTTTTGAATTGTAAGTAGTTTGTGATTGAAACCTCATAGCACTGTAGGTACCATGAAATCACTCAGATCCTCCTTGATTTGAGGACCTGGACCTCATCATTTGTTCAGAGTTGACTGCAATGAGGTGGTCTTTACTTAGATTACTAAGTTGTTGTTTTTTTAGACAGAGACATGGTAAAGAAACTGTTTGGCAAAGCTGGGAGGCCTTATTTTCGTTGTGCTTCTGAAGTTCAACGCTTTGTTATGGGTTACATCTTCATCAACAGGTCTACTGTAGCCTAATGTGCATTGCAGAATATCCATACCATAGTGTTTTTTCACGATACATGGAACAAAACAAACCACAGTAGAAACATATTAACATTGAGTAGAAACATATTAACATTAAGATTAACAGAAATGAGCAACAGCCACCAACAGAGGCAGCTACCACTGAATCCCCTGCTGTACTGAGCATTTATATGACAGTAGCATGCTATTCAGAGACACAAGGGCATCTGTGTATTCAATATGTATGTTGCTGTAGTTATTGTGACCTACAATCAAGAAGTACTCTGAAAGCGGTTTCTTTTAGCAGCACTCAGCCGCTGTGCTGGGAGGCCATGGAGTCCTTCAAGTGTTTTGTGCATGCTTTTTCATTCCCCTCCTTATGACAATGATACGGCCATGTTGGTGTCCGCATTGACTGGCGTGATATGGTGGTGGATGGGGAGAGAGGGCCACGGGGGCGAGGTGTGACCTTACGACCCTCCGCTCTCGCGCCCATGCTGAGTGGGTGGCCTTTAAGGTGCCTGCGCGCTGTGAACTCGCCCTTCATTAGCGACTTTGCAGGCCACTGTCGCCGCCACCGCTTGCCCACTTCTCCTAGCGGCCCTCTGTGATCTCCTCCACGCTCGCTGACAATTACGTCTGATGGCCAGATAGAGAGATCTGGCGCCGTCACGCTGCTCACGTCGCCGAGACGCGCCCGAGCAAGTGAGCCGTCGGTGCCGAGAGACGCGGGAGGCACACGGAAGTGTGTCGAGTGTCTTAATCCACAGCGCACCGCGCGCCTGTCAGACAAGCTCGGCCCGCACCACAGGGCACCCTCCGGAAGTGGCCGAGTGAGAAAGAGAGAGAGTAAGAGAGAGAGAGAGAGGGAGAGAGAGAACTCTGACATCCTGAACATAATGGGAAGCTCTATTGCTTGTGGTAAACAATGTGTGTTGTAAGGAAGTGAGGAAACAGCCTCATGTTCAAGCTCATTCAGATACACACACACACACACATACACACACACACACACACACCTAAATACACTGAAACACATGCACATAATCAGACACATGTACATACTACAACAAATATACACACACATACAAAAACATACAGTACAAGCACAGACACTCACACACACCCTTATATGCTTCCCAAAATGTATCTTCTTACATTAGTATAACTGCAAAGTACCCAGCCTGGTGTAGCATTTTCCAAAAAATGTTTTATCATTCAGACAATAATGAATAAACACATTTAAGTGAGCAGCAGCATGTACCAACACGCCTGCTGCAATTGTAGTGTGAATGGTAGGCTGTGTGTGTGTGTGTGTGTGTGTGTGCGTGCGTGTGCGTGTGCGTGTGCGTGTGTGTGTGTGTGTGTGTGTGTGTGTGTGTGTGTGTGTGTGTGTGTGTGTGTGTGTGTGTGTGTGTGTGTGTGTGTGTGTGTGTGTGTGTGTGAGATAGAGATTGTGTGTGTTTGATAGCATTATTTTATGACCTTTTTCTCTCTCAGCCCTGATTGGCATTGTCCTGGTGTTAGGTTGGTAATACTCACTATTCCAGTCACAATGCAGCCATCACATTACCGCGGGCGTTTCTCCTCCTGCCATCTTGCGCTTCGGTGCGCCATTTTTCTCTCACTCTGGGTAAAGGCATACATAATAATCAACATAATTCAGCAAATAAATATGGCAATCAAACCCAGGCCAAATAGAAGCACTCTGCTTTATTATAATGCATAACAATTTGACAGCCTAGAATGCCCCGCCACTAGCTGGAACTGTGAGAGAGGTGTATATGGAATGGGCTATTTTCATTTGGGTGATTTTGTCCTAATGGTGCCTTCGGTGGACGAGACCCTGTTTGCCCCCAACCCCCTGAGGTGGAGACTGTTTCTCCCCAAGCTGTCTAAATCACAGCCTCATCTGCACTCCTCAGTAACAATGCCAGACCCAGCAGGTCCACAAAGACAATTTCACATCACAACAATACCATCTCTCGTGCTCTCTCGCTCTCTTGCTCTCTCTCTCTCTCTCTCTCTCTCTCTCTCTCTCTCGTTCAAATATGTATTGTATTTTTTCACACACACAACACAACACACACACACACACACACACACACACACACACACACACACAAACACACACAGAAGGGACTCTCTGGTGGCTCTTTTTAATGAAGTAATTTCAATACAAAAGACTGGTTTCAATAACTCGTTGCCATCAATGATGGAATTCTGGAAAGAAAAAGACAATGCAAATAAGAATATAGAATAGTACCATTATTGCAATGAAGCAATGCTCTTTGTTGATTTTATTGTAATTGTCACACAATACTGTGCATACTTGGTGCATTCAAACATACAGACATCTGTACATAATACAGAACCACACATCCTAATGTAGCCTACAGATATATAGATAGATGTAGAGAGAGTTAGTGACACAAAGTTATATATAATTCATTTCCTTTCTGTTATTTCTGTGTCTGTATGACAACACATGAACTGAATTCTAATGAATGACTGTTGTTTTTCAGGAAAACATATTATGCATAATTATACATTTATATATAATGAACCGTATGAATATTTCACCGATATGTTTATTTATTTATTCTAGTCATTTTTATTTGTAGGGGTCTTTCTTGGAAGTGCCATACCTCATTTCCTGGTGTGGGCAGAGACGGCCTTGGCAGAGTTATGGCGGACACAGTGCATTTGTGTGATGGGAGCCAACATATTAAACTGGAGGAAGGGGGAGAGAGGGAGAGAGAGCGAGAGAGAGAGAGATGGTGAAAAAAGGCACGACAGTAGCAGCACATGTCTGAGTGGTGGAAATACCTTTTTTCCCTCTCCTTTCCCCCTTTTTCATTCTGCATCGGTAGCCGCCAGCTGTTGGTAGCGTGAGGCACAGGCCTGCACGTCCGGGGAGGGAAATTGACTCGATCAAAAAGAATGTATGTGTGTGTGTGTGCGTGTGTGTGTGTGTGTGTGTGTGTGTGTGTGTGTGTGTGTGTGTCCATCCACACAAGCCATCTGGGCACTCTCAAAAGCTGCGTTTTTTGGGAACGGGCACATCCGAGCTCGGCGCAGAATTAAAAAAGATATTTTATCACAGAGCGGAAAGTCGACATGACTCGTCCCATTTGCATGCACAACGCACTGCGTGGAATTTGTGTTTTTGGGGGGACAAACGTAGCCGCGTGCGCCTCGAGGATCTTTGTAGTGATCAGAGACACTCTGTTGTGCTCTGTCTTTTTAAAAAAGCGGAGAGAAGTTTATGCTCTTGCAAAAGGTAATGTCATGTTGAGACACAAAACAATACACCTCTGTTTATAACTGTCATATCTTTTTAAAGGCCTGTTGGTTTTGCTCTTGTTGCGTCCTTTGTATTCTGCAGCGTAAGTCAATAGGCAACATTTCAGGAAGACGTGTTTGTTCTTGGCTGTCATTCTCATTAGTTTGTGCCAGACTTGATCTTCAGAAAGATCTGCTTCTTAAATTCCTTTTGCTTCTTCTGCAAGTACATCAAGCCGGATCCCACATCACACAGGCTACGGAGACAGGGCTGCAGTCACACTTTATGAGGCATACTTTCAGAAACAAAAGGTTGATATTTTTGACAAGTAAAGAAGAGAGCGCACCGATACATGTGAAAGCAAACACAGACTCAGGCTTTGAAGAAATGACTGTAATCTATGCTGTTTGTAGTCAGCAAGAACATTTTTATCTCTGGTATCCACTCGTCATAACCATTACAAATGTGCACAACTTTATAACACAGAGAAAGAAATTTCATCATATGTAGATGGTGATAGGATGCTTACATTTTCCATTCGGCAAGTTAACAATGTAGCAACAGGTCTAAAGAATGGATGGAGAGATTGCGTCATGGTGTTTCAGATCTTCCTTTTTTAATATTTTTTAAAAAATACATTAAGCAGTAGTTTTTGCTTTGAGTGTAGATTGAAAGCATGCATTATTCATTATTGTATTATTCAAAAGTATGTCATAACTAGATGTCTGTAATAGTTTCCACCTCTGTATGTGTGTGTGTGTGTGTGTGTGTGTCTATGTTCGATGTTTTTACATTTATGGTAATTTATAGATATTGCAAATCATTTTAAAATCTCAGCTTTCTGATGTCAATCATTGTTTAATATACTGTATTGACATTTAATCATAAATGTTATTACAATCATTTGTAAAGTATATGAAAGTCAGAAGGGAGTTGAATATGTTTTGGATGTAATGACTATTCCTATTCTTACCTTTTGTAATTATATTCTATCTGTATAAATTATGTCTGGATGGTTATGGAAATTCTAAAATAACTTCTAAAAAAATATTAGGTATTTTTTTCTTAATTTAATGAAGTTGTTGGGATTTTGGAATTGTGTCTGTCAGCTAATGTGTGTGTGTTGTGTGACAGCACTAAGAGAGTTGGCATGTGAAAGAGAGAGACAGCACACTGAGTCCAATACCAAGGTCGATGTCCACACTCTATGCTTGCTAATTGAAATAACTCAAAGAAATTTTGAGGAAAATAAGAAAATGGGAAACCATGGTGAGGGTTCTCTCTCTCTCTCTCTGTCACACACACACACACATACACCGTAGGTATGAGTTCATGACTAAATTTGTTTTTGCCCTATAAAAAATTCTCACACTTTCATCCGCCCCTTTCTGTCTCTCATTCTTTCATTTTTCACCCACCTTCTATTTCTCTCCCTTCCGTCATCCGTGTACAGTGAACAAGGCAACTCTTTGGCCTACAGTCTTTCTCTCTCTTTCTCTCTCTTGCTCTGGTGAAGTCATTTTGTTACTGATGCCATGGTCAATGTGCTGTGTCCTCCTTGGAACAGACGCTCAGGATTCTCTTTAAACCTTCATGGCCCGGGGGTCACACTCCTGCCCACAGCCGAGGGAGGGGGACAGAAGACTGTGTGTGTGTGTGTGTGTGTGTGTGTGTGTGTGTGTGTGTGTGTGTGTGTGTGTGTGTGTGTGTGTGTGAAAGGGAAGATGGTGAGGGAAACACTACCTCTTCGAGCTCCCCAAAGATCATCCATCAGAGCAGTCTTCTCTCTCTCTCTCTCTCTCTCTCTCTCTCTCTCTCTCTCTTCAATTCCCCCTCTCTCTCTTTTTCTCAAACACACACATATGTTCAGAACCCCCTCAAACTTCACCTGTACCCTTCAAAAATCCATCAGCCAAATGTGGCCCACATGCAAATTCTTGGGCCATTGATTCCACATGAGCTGGCTACTTGTCCCAGGGTGGGTCGTGTCCACTCTCCACTGGAGGCCAGATGCACAGAACCAAACCATTAAGGGACGCAGCCCTCGTTTGTTTGTGTGTTTGTGTGTTTGTCTCCACTCCTCATGCTACCGACATCATAGCCGAACGTGTGAGGCAGTCAGGTCCGACTGTTTTGCCCCGGTAATTTGCCCTCTTTTGCTGCTCCCTCCCGTTCCCTTCTCACCCCCTCGTTCTTTTTTCCGCTCTTTCCACTCTGTAAAAGTCACCGTGGCTGATCCCTGTATAAATTTCACAAATAAAAACAATCCCCTCTCAGAAGATGGTATCGTATTCATTCGCAGGCTTTTTCGGAGGCTGCAGCCGCCGCCGTAAATCTCGCCCTTAACATGTGAAAAATCCTCACATGAATAAGTGGGGGGCTTCAGGGGCCTCCGGCTGCACCGTGACCCCTCCGTCTGAGACAATGGACCCTCGTGTGCTCCGCAGCTTAGTAGAAGGCCAGGAATTTCTGTTTGGAAGTGATCGCTACTGTCTATATAATATTTAAGGGGGTGGCTGAACTAGTGTAGGCAACTGGCAGGGAATGAAAGAGCTTCCTCTGCTCTGCATCTGCTGCTGGAGGAGGATGTAGGCCTGTGCCGGCTCCTCCTCTCTCCACTCTTTGCAAATAGCACAACATAGGAGACAGTTGTTTCTGGCTGCCTCTGCGCCTGTCACAGCTGTCAAGAGAAATCCCATGAATTATGGCTCCTCCAGATGTAAGGGATCTCTAAGCTGCCTTCAACAGCCTGTGGTTTGTGGTAGACGAAGAGAAAAGGGAGAGAGATACAGAATGAGAGACAGAAACACAGACAGAGAGAGTGAGAGAGAGAGAGGCAATTCTGTATTTTGAAGAGACAGAAGGAGAAGTCTGATGACACTTTTTTCCAATTATTTAGCTCTTTGCTTCTTCTTAGTTTCTTTGCTTAATATTTATTTTGCTGTACAAATGTGACATTTACACAACTTAGGCACTGAAGAAATGTAACACTATTTGGTTTGTGTCAGGAAAGAATGTAAGAAATGTCAAGCCTATTTTTTTGTGAGATGTTTTTTGTGATTATTTTTTTGTGAGATTTTTTGATTTATTCCTGAAACTAATATATTACAGCCATCCAAAATTGACTAGTTTACTGACGACCCATTTTTCAGCACTTTAGTTATATTCATCAGTGTTGGAGAAATGTCTCTGCCTGGAGTGTTTTGTCTATATAGAATTAGAGAAGACAAATGTTGTTTTTGACACCTTAATGATAGGGGCTACTTATTGCATTATTATGACTTTGCAAATGGACGTTTTGTTCAAAATTATAAAAGCACAAAGTGCATTATCGTATCAGTTTAAAAATCAATACCTGAAACCTTATCTTGCCCACTCCTGCTTGGAGTCTTTCTTTTAAATGGTAATTTAATTTGCAGTCACTGAAACCCAGTCAGTAATTACAGATGGCCTTAACCAGACTGCAGTGCATTTATTAGATATCCCCACTGACTTTGATCACAGCAGCTCATGAAACCACCTGGAGGTTATTATTTCAAAATACCAACTGTGGCACAGGCAGAACTCTGTCCAAACGACCAGACTGGTCAAACCAAACTGTTCAAACTCAATTACGAGATTAGGCTCATTCCATTTTGACGTTAAATACCCTGCCCCCCTATCCACTGGTTCTTATTTGGAGAGAAATTAACGAAATGACATTAATTGCAGACCCTGAAAAGTGCAGCCGTGTGCGTAGCATGTGGCCCCCACTGCTCTGTGCTTTGCGCTCGACGTCTGGGTCACATGGTGGGATTGCGGGGGCATAATTGTTTTAATGAAGTTGGTTGGTGGGGCGTCCGGAGCTGCTGGAGTGGGTCCGATGTTGGGGTAGCGCACACAGGAACGCCATGCGCTGACTGCCAGATGCTGGCTCGCTCGAGAGACCTGTCACAGTAATCCTGCTTTTTCAAGTGGATCCAGTGTGTGTGTGTGTGTGTGTGTGTGTGTGTGTGTGTGTGTGTGTGTGTGTGTGACCTTTTATTTATTTATTTGTGTGTGCACATGAGTGTGTGTGTGTGTGTGTGTGTGTGTGTGTGCGTGTATGCGTGCGTGCGTGCGTGCGTGCGTGCATGTGTGTCTGTGCTGTGTGTGTGCCCTGTCACGGAAGTCGCAAGGATGAGGAAGGAGGGAGATAAAGTAGGCAGCACAGTCTTTCAGCATACCAACCAAGAAAAAAGAAAAAAAGAGAGATGTAGAAGTGAAAATTAAAAAAAGTAGAGTAGAGAAGAGAGAGGCAGAAGCGAGGTGCCATGTGGGGATACAGATGGAGCGTGTGAAGAGGCCGATTGCTGGACACGTTTGATCCTGGCCCAATGAAGAGAGAAAACCCTCTGCATTTACAATGCAAGTGCCAATTCATTTTATTTTCAATTTTTGGAAACTATAACACAAATATAAGTCCTCAGATCCATGTAATTTATTATTTTTATTATATATATATATATATAATAAAGGTCTCAAAATAAATTTCTCTATTAATCTGGGGGTTTAGAGATTGGTAATGCATACATGAGTGAAATTCAAAAACAGATGGCCTCTTTTTTAAAAAAAAAAACATCAACGTGATGGCACATCAGTTGGGAGAGGACTTTTCCTTCTTAAATGATGAAATATTAGCACAGGAGTGGTGTCATTATTTTTAAAGCACAATTCCTGTTCCATGCAAGGCCTGAAATCTGAACATTGAAGGTAAAAAAGCAGACAGTTTTTCAGCACTTTAGTGCACTTTAATACTTTTTTCTTTAACACATTTTTCAAATCTCATCATACTGAATGTCTCTCCTCTACTTTTCTGTCCACTTTCCTCCTATGAATGGACTTTCCATGATGGTCACACAAAAGAAAATCACTGGGTAAAGCATGAGAAAGTTAACGCAGCACACATACTTACTCAGACACACTCACACTCACACACACACACACACACACACACACACACACACACAAGGTAGTCTCTTTGTTGTGGAGTTTTTGGTGTGGGATTTGTAGTGGTTTATTAAGTGAAGTGCCAGGGAAAGACTTTGAGGAGAGACATTGCGAAGAGTTACTGCTGAGATGTAGAATACAGATGGAAAAGAGGAAGAAAAAAGGCCGTTATACTGTAGGATGTAAAACATTAGGGTTTTACACACCGGAGCTAGCGTGATGCTACAGTACTACATTCCTTTCACATGATGTTAGCCCATCTGTTCGTGAGGAAGTTAGCTTAGTTTCTTCAAAAGCTCTGTAAATCAATAAATTCTCATAATAGCCCTTTAAATAAGGGATGGAAAAATGTAGAGATGTCAAAAGTCCTACGAACAGCCAATGAATAGAGAATATTTTGAATCCTGTGCCAAAAAACATTTTTTTTTATTATTTGAACCCCCACCCCTTCAGTATTGAAGCTCAGTCGTTTAGCCTCGAACATTGCCGTGTAAGTGTAACTGTGTGTACTGAGAGAGGCCAGCTTCACCGCAACACTTGATCCCTCTGCCCGCGCGGGATTCCTCCTCCTGCGCCTACTCTTTTATAGCCTCGTGTCTGGACCCTGCCGCTGATGAGCTAGAACACAATTAGTGAAGCATTTTGACGTCTTAATTGCTGCAATTCGATCTTTATGCTCAGGTTACCCCCACAGATGCATCACTTAGCTTGATCTTATAGATTATTGCACTCTGAGGTTCTTCCGTTAAATGTAGAAAGTAACAGGTTGGGGAATTAGTGAATCTAAAGCAGCCCAATAAAGCCTTGCTGGAAGGTCCACACACAAACACACACACACACACACACACACACACTCATATTTGTAGCTAAATTACTGGCTGTCTGATTCATTTTTAATCTAACCCCCTTTGGTCTTATCAGTGTTGTGATTGGCTGTGATCCCCCTCAAAGCGGCAGGCATGCGGGCGTGTGGATGTTCTCCAGCCACCTCCTGGCTCCTCACAGCGTTCTCCTCCTTTGTTGTCATGGTTCTCCAGCTCCACACACGTCTCCCGAACATATGTCATTTTTCATATACGCCATATAAATGTCATGAAAATAAAAGCGCTTTGCCAGGAATGTGCGCCAGTTGTGTCCAGGCTGCTATCTTGCATTAGAGGCTGGTCACATGCGAATCGCTACGGTAACACGACCATTCAAACACAGGGGGCAGAAGGACAGGGGACACCCCACAACGCCCCTGACATCTCAGTAAATTGGGTGTCACTTTTTGTGCAAAATACTCCACCGATTACCTCAAGTCCATCTGAGACCGTTTAAGCTTCTAATAATTGTTTGTAGAACAGGATGGTATTGTGTGTATTTTTTATTTGGATTCAGTGTAATTGCATGTATGTTGTTGTTATTATAGAGACTATTTTGTTTTGCTGTGTGTAAAACTAGCTAATGCAGTTAAATTACATGCATTTTGCTCAAAGGCCCCGATATTTTCAATGTGTTCAACGGCTTTGATCAAAGTCAATGTTTGTGTTCGCAGATTAAATCACCAAGCATTATAGCTTGCTCTGGAACCAACATGTCTTTTATTTAGCCATTAGTAATAATAATGTACCCCGAATTTATAAAAGGCTGGTTTGTGTTTGTTGTGTTTTTTTTTACCCTCATCTTTTTTTGCATGTGAAATCACACAAAGTTTGTTGCATATGCTTGTGATAGCTTGACGTATTGATTGTAGAATGCAGTATGCCCACTTTCAAAGGGAAGGCTAGTGCTGGCTATGTAACTTCAGAGAATTAATTTGCCTCGCTCGGCCTCTTCATGAGAAACACATGTCTGCAAACAGCTCCAGGTAATAAGATCTCACTGCGCCTCTAATGAAAGGGTACAGTGCCATCCATACACACAACCATAAAAGTCACCCCCAAAGGAACCCCCTTTTTCTCTCTCTCTCTCTCTCTCTCTCTCTCTCCTCCAGTTTCTCCTCTCTTTCTTAATTCTTTTTCTGTCTCCTGTCCTTTCTTTCTGTTTCTCTCCTCCTCCCTTTCACTTGTCTGTCTCTCATCTCCCTCTCCTTCTCCTCTCTCCTCCTCTCTTTCTCTTTTTAATGTGTTTTTTCTCCTCCTCTCTCTCTCCCTTTCACTCTCCCTCTTGCCCACAGTATTTGCACCCCCCCCACACACACACACACACACCCACACCCCCATTCGCCGAGTGCAGCCACTGCCCATGTTTGAGTCGAGAGTGTTTTCTTTGGACTCATCTGAAATGCATCTGTCTGTCGGCACTCCACAGATGCAGATCAGTGGTGTTGGGGTGTGGATCACAAGGCCAGTGGTGCTAATTCATCATCGCTCGCAGTCCACTGTCTGACAACACATCTGCCCCGTGAACTGTGGGAAATTAGATAAAATGGACAGAGACAGAGAGAGAGAGAGAGAGAGAGAGAGAAAGAATGAGAGAGGGAAGAAGAGTGAGAAAGAATGAGAGAGGGGGAAGAAAAAATGAGAGGTAGACAGGGAGAAGGAGAGAGTGGTTGACAGAGAAAGACAGAGAGTTTGAGAAAGGTAGAACAAGAGAGAACGAGAAGAGAATGATTGAATGAGCAAGTCGATGAGTGGAAGAAAAAAGAGACAAGGGGAGAGAGAAAAGAAAAGAGGATCAAAAGAGAAGGAGAGAGAGAATAGTCTGGTCTAAGTCTTCACTACTGTTGTTGTTACTGCCCCGTCCGTTTTCTGTCTGACAACTGGCCTCTGCTTGGTCCGGTCTACTTACAGCATGACGGGAAGACGGGCCCGCTTTGACTCCCACTGGAACCTTTATTTCTCATAATCACGCAAGCAGACACCACAGCGCTTCACTGGGTTAAAAATGCAAGTGTGGACACACACACTCTGAGATGTTCCCACACAGTCGGTCCATAGCTAAATCAAACCTTCTGTGTGTGTGTGTGTGTATGTATGTATGGTATGTATTATAGGTCAGGGTATAGGTCAGGGTGGGGGGGGGAGAGATGGGCATTAGTGTGTGTGTGTGTCATGCAGATATGCTGTTTTTTTATTTATTTATCATCTCCCTGTTTTTGAGCTGGCAGGCTGACTTCTCACTCCATCATGCTCTCTCTCCATCATGCTCTCTCTCTCTCTCATCCACCCTCTGTCTCAATAGAACACACACTCAAAGGCAGATAGGAGGCACTTTTGTCTTTTTTTATTTTTTAGAGAGGTGTGTGCATGTGTCTGCCGCCTGTGTGTATGTGCCTGTGTGTCTATGTGTGCATGCATGTGAATGAGTGAGAGTGGGTTTCTCTGTGTGTATGTGCGTGTGTGTGTGTGTGAGTATGAGAGTGTGTGGGTGTTCATGTGGATGCAGGGTATCTGTGCCCCCCTCCACACACACACACACCACCACCACCATCAAAAAAAATTCCAAAAGCTTTCCCTGAAATTCTAATGAGACTGAGCTCCTCACTCGCTCCTCTTTGGCTGTTCAGACAGCGTAGGTACGAATATTTCATCTCAGAAAATGTGCACAGGTCCCCAGGGCTCCCTGTTTGAGGCCTAGGGAGAACAAAATGGAACTTTTTTAAAGCCAAATACTTTTTTGGTAAGTAAAACTTTGCCTTGTCTATTAATATCTCTGGTGGCTCTCCTCTCTTCTCTCTCTCTCTCTCTCTCATTTCTTTCCAGAATGAAAGACACTATTTTTTCATCTTTACAGTAAAAGCCACATTTAGGTGGAAAGAACATTTCTGGGAAATCACTGCTGCTGCCTTTAAGAATGAGACCAAACGGAAAGCTGTAAATAACTCAGCCGAATGCGTAGTCGTAGCATAAAAATTAACAGAGTAGTTTATGGCACTTGTGTGATTTGGAGGGAAAAGAAATGCATAAGCAAGATCTTTCCCCTATCCTCCACAGAAGACAATGTCGTTGGGTAGCCAGGCTATTGCAGTGTTCATTGCAGGCTTATGGTAATGCATTGTGCGGATTAAACATGTGCAACTGAGGTGTGATATAGTAGCCAGTGGAGTCCGTGGCACCCCTTTTTATGAAGATAAATATAGCGATGGGAAGATTTTCAGCACCAGCTGAAAAAATGGACAGACACATTCATCTTTTTCCCCTGCTGGTGTTTGGGGTGTGTTGGAGAAAATGGGTTTAAGCCCCTTTAAGTTCCCCCCTCAATGTATGGAAATGTATGTGCATTATTTAAGTGTGTGTGTGTGTGTGTGGGGGGGGGGGGTATTTCCCCCCTTCCTACTTACTCTACCCTCAGCCTGCTGATAGACACATAGATGGGAAGATAGATGGACGTATGCAGCGACAGACGGACACTAACACACACGCGTCTGCATACAGCAGTATTCATAAAGTTTTAACATAATCCATAGTTTTACATAATGGTATGGTGTGACTCCCTGCTGGGCCTTTGTGATAAAGATAGCATAATACTGGGCTCCATTTAAAAGAGTCCAAAGTGATATTTAATGAAAAAGGAGGGAAAAGAATGTTGTCTTATACCAGGATGATGTTTGCGTGATATTATAGGCTTACAGGCATGAGTTTATCCTTGCTTGGCTGTCACGAACATCAAGGACGTTTGGGGTTAATCTCATGGGTTTTTTTTTATCGAAAACAAATTAAGAGTTGGGAAAAACCTGTGAAAGTGAACAGACTTTCTGCTGACTCCCAAGTGTTTATCGGAAGTTAATTTAGTGTTTGTAATTAAAAATGCGCTCATTCATTAGTGCAAGTCTGAGATCAAACGTGTGTATTTGATTTTATGCAGATAACGGATGAAATTAGCAAACCCTATTTAGAGGAAATTATCACAGCCACCAATATGAACTTTGGAATTAATTTTCATATGATTTTAATTTAAAGCTGCATGGGGAAAAAGTATTGCAATAAATAGTTCACCTCATTAACATTCCAAATGATTATTTTTCATTTCACAGAGTCGAGGTCCTTGTGTCAGATACAGAAAAACATGGATCAGTGTAGTAATTATTCAGAACTTGGATAAGGGGGGAAAGCAGTAAAGATACAACAATAGATAACGCTCTTTGTTTGTTTACTGACTTTAATTTAGTGGTGGAAACGGGAAGGAATAATCAAAAATGGTGAAGGAATTTGTTTGACGTGTGGATATTTGTGCGACTTCACCTGCCTCAGATTCCGAACGATAGCTCAGCGTCCTGAACGCATTTGGCACAATGTGAATTAATTGAATGTTTTTGCTTGGGGAGGTGTGGAAGTGTTTTCCTTTCCCATTCCGATGCGACAGATTCAGGTTGTGTGTCACAACTATCCAATCTCTGTCCGCAGCACGCACCCAGGTTGACATATGATGTCACGATACATCAACACAGAGACTAGTAGAGACGTAATGCATTTTATCCACTGTCAGCAAGATGAAGAAAAAGCAGGATATTTTTTTTTCATTTAGGCAGCGGAAATTTGCAACAAGGCAGAACCACCGTAGCCAAATGTAATATATTTATTCTTATGAGCACGCATGCATTTGAGGTCCCCTCCCCATCTCAAACGCCTCCCCAGTTTCTATTGGCGAGAGCCAGAACAGGGTTTCAGTACGTCAGCTGGCAGCAGAGGACCGCAAGGGCTGCGGAGTTGACCTGAAGTCACCCAATTTAGGATATCCTTGAACTTGGCCGCCACAGCAAGTGGCTTAAGTGACTCCGGCAGGAGGAAAAACAAACGGTGGCCAGGCAGCACTGACTGAGGAGCCTCCCCACTCCTTCCTCGGGGTCAGGTGTGTGTGTGTGTATGTGTGTGTGTAGGAGGGAGGTACAGTACTCCCTGAGGACACTGGGGGGGTGGGCTGGAAGGCCCATGGGTCAAAGCAGGCCGGGTGAGGCCCGGTCCAGCAGCGGCTCTCTCTCCATGTGAATGAGGCCGCAGAGCTGCATCGTCCAACACGGGGCCGGCAATGCCTGCTTTTAATAGCTCCAGAAAGATGCTGTCAGAGCGATGGGTAATTGGCCATCTTAGAACCCCAAAGGTCTGTCTCACAAATTGGCGAAAGGGCGTCTGCCCCCAATTTGATATGATCCCTTTTGTCACACTTCAGTCCATTATACACAAGCATAACTTTCAAGAAATGATGAAGGGGGAGAAAATAAATGATTGTAGATTTCTTGTTGTGACAGTTAATATAAAGAACAACCCGGAAGCGGCAGTAAAGCAGCAGAGGGTTAAAGTAAACAGATCAGACCGCAGCAATGCAAACAGACCAGACCGTAGCAATGCAAACAGATCATTCCTGTGTTTTTTTCTTATTGTTCCAGAAACCTCATGTTTTTTAATTAATGGTGTGTCCCTGCTGAGTTCCAATTAGAAACAGGTTTTTTTTACCCAGGCCTAAGGGGAAAACGTTAATTATTCTGTTGACAACAGTTGTAAGGGGAGTGTACACAGCTAATACACAGTATACTTTCATCTTTTGCCCCTTCCTTATTCAATTGAAACAGTGTTAACTCAGAAAATGTTCTTCATCAGAGAGCAGAGGAACTGGTAATTATGCACACTTTGTCGTGGAGTGGATGAGGAGAGATGAGGAGCTGTAAACACTAGACTAGACTGTATCTATATAAAGGCTGGAGTCCCAGTGACAGACTAACCTAACAGGAGAATACCAGCCATGGCAGTGGCAAGACCCGTCTGGTCCAAATTTGAAAAAATGTCTCCCCACCAGATGAATATCCCACAGATGGAACGAATATCTCTGTGAATTCATTGTTTCGACAGTAATTTCAGTGAGCCTGCCTTCTCTCAGTGCAAGAGGTACAGGGTGTATACTCCACAGGGATATTTATATATATATATATACTGTATATAATTTATATTTTATATACAGTATAATATAGAAAACAAATAAACAAAAATAGTTGGTGATCGTTCTAATTGCTGCTACTCCAAACATCCTGTGGTAAATGTGAGTTCACGGTAATGGGAAAACATACAGAAATCAGCTATTTTCTTTTGCTTGTCAATTCCCTGCCAGCAGCTGTCTTGCTTTTGCCATATCTAAACACATGATTGGATATCTTGCTATGAAATAGGTCTTTGGTATGTCTTATCATAAATAGTAAAATGCAATAAATTCATGCAAAATATGCTGCACAAGCCGTAACATTTTACCTTGCCACAAAGTGTTTGCATAAAGATGAAGGGGAGCTGAGAGAAAAAGTAGGCCTTTTTGAGATAGCACAACAGTATAATTGTAGTGCTACCCAATCGGGCTGTTCCACTATACATATAATGTATGGTTATTTTATACAGCCTCCAGCCGGCAAGATGTTTTCAATTTAGCATGGCTCTGCGATCATGATATCACTTTCTCCGAGCTGTTCCAGATCGGGATGGCCGTGGCCGTCTAGGGTGATCACCTCGCCCGGCTCAAAGGGTTTCTTCAGGAAGAATAATTCCACAGTTGCAGGGGTACTGAAAAAGCAATCTGCAAAATACCCCTGGGTCATGTCTTTGGCCGGGTGATTTGTGTGAAATGTCATACATTAAATATAAGTTTAACATTCAGGCGTACACAGTAAAAACTGCTGTTTCCCTCCTCAGTGTTTTAGGCTTAGCAAATGGTCACAAAAGAGATCGAAATCCCCAAACCCCCTACACCCCAAGTCCTTTACCCCCACCCAAACCCCATTGCAACAGGAGGAGGGTAAAGTGAGAATGCAGCTGCCTTTCATTTGCAAATGCAAGCAAAAAAAAAACTTTTATTTTTCTCAACAGATTTTTTTCTTTCTCTCTTTCTTTCTCTACCTTTATCTGTGAGCCGTTCAGGTTAGTCTGTGTACACAGGGGCCAATCCGTTCAAATTTGATGGCTCCTCTCTCGAAGGCCTCCACCTTCATCTTAGCAGGTGTTAGTTTCATCGGAGATGCGAGGCGGAGGAAAGGACAAAGGTAGTAACTAATTCATAAAGTCGGAGCAGGCCGGCTCAGCTCCTGAGAGATGCCAAAGACGGCGCCTTCCCCCTTGGGACGTCAAGGAGCCAGTCATGCCCACAGCCGCGCTGCTCATTCGGCTGGATGAGATATGACAGTGGTGCTACAAAGCATGTCATTCTCAAGATGGACAATTGATGTTGTGTGTTTTTTTTTCACTTTTCCCATTCTCACCCTCTCTCCCTCTCTCTCTCTCTCTCTCTCTCTCTCTCTGTGTCTCTCTTTTTCTTCCCCGACTTGTTGTTTGTCTTTTGAGAGTATCTCAGGAAAAGTTTTCCCCGACATAGCAATCATAAAAAATGAGCATACGGATGTTTCACAACCTTAAACCGAGCTCGGGGGAACTGTGCAGAGGTCTATCCATTTCATAGCCTCTTAACTTTACTGCAGTCTTCACAGCTGTTCTAGTTGTACACATAATTGTATTTAAAAAAATCTACTTGTGCAGATTGACTCCATTACCGTCTTCTATACTCTATTCTCTATACCCAATTTGTTTTGTCCTTGTCTTGTCCCATAAAGGGAGTTTTACCCCTTTGAACAAACACAAAATATGAGCATTTTGTCTTCTGTGAAATTCTTCCTTAGATCAATTAATTGCTTTGCATTCCTTGTGTGAAAACACAGTCCGCTTTTGTGTATGCAGACGAACACAAAAGCAGTCTGTTTATCAATTATCCATGTGGATCCCCATGTGGTTGCGTTTAGCGTTGGCCTGTTAGTGCACGGTCTCTGATTTATCCATTTAACCTTGAAGGTGTTGTGTACACCAACGCATTTTACAGGCTTATAATGAAGCTTTGAATGTGGGCGCACTGTAAAGGCACGAGCAGAAACAAGGTCTCAACTCCTACCAGTACACTTCAAAGTCCCAGTCCTGAAAATCTCCTGACAGAGTTTTTGAAAAGAAAAAGTGCAGCAAATTGTTAATTTGTTACTAGGAGGAGATGAAATCAGCGGTTCTTTGTTCTGCCACAAAAACAACAAAATTCTGCATGGACGCTCAATGCCTCCCCCAACAGCCTATTAATGTTTTATTAAAGCAGCCAAATCTGTAAGCCTATAAAAAATTGTGGATCAATGGCTACCTAAAAGGCTTCTAGCCTAAAAGACTTTGAGCAGTGACGCAGGGGTACGCATCGTGTGCAGTTATGAACTTTTTGAAAAGTGTTCAGTCAGAAAAATAAATAAATGCCCCTAGCCCATGCATTTTAAGAATAGCCATGAATGTGTAATGAGGGTGAGTAGAGGTGCCATCTATTCCATAGGTGGGGAATACCATGACAGGACAGGAGCTATAGAAATTCCCCTCTTCTTCTTTAAAAGCGAGAGGAATCAAAGGGGCCCTAACAGGCCATTGCAATCCAATTGAAGTGTTCTCCCGTGGGTGTTAAAGCAGGGTAAGGGAGAGGAGAATGGAGCCGAACGTGCATCATCTGAGAGATGGTTCCTAAATTCACCTGACAGACACATTCCACTCATTTTACACACTCCCCTATAAGGGTGTTAATACTTTAGTATTGGATTTGATATTTATTTATTTGTATATATATATATATATATATAAATAAACATGAGAGATGAACGGGGGTGTGTGTTTCTTCATTTTCTACAGCTTCAGCTAAAATTACTTTTTAAAGCTGTATAGAGCAGTTCAAAATACCAAGCTTCACCTCATCTTCATGAAACGTCCCGAAAATATGTCTTTAGACATATTTGAATGCCTGTCTTGTTGTCTTAGGTGTGCTTAGTGAAGTGTGTTTCTCACGTGATCATATGTCAGACTGACCTCTGCGATGATGTCTTGTCCTCCTCTCCCCACCTGGTCAGCGAGGTACAGTTGCCTCGTCTCGCCTTGCCTCATGTCAGAGCTCGTCATGTCGGACGGCCTGTCCGTTTCTGGGATGACCGGGCCCTCATGCCACCCCCACCCCTTGTGGTCCCTGACGAGTGGCCGGTCATGCAAATAGACAACATGACAACAGCGATGTGGGCATACAGCCCTAACAACAGCCAGCAATTGCAGCCACATGTCCAATCCGTCACAGTATGACAGTCAAACCTTGGGCACACACCCTCTTTAACCCTCACTCAAAAACACGCGCACACACACACACACACACACACACACACACACACACACACACACACACACACACACACAGAGTACAGTACATGCACCTCAGAATGAGTACTGTGTCTCTATGTCTGCAGACACATTCTGGACTGTGTACAGTACACTAACATTCTGCAATAAAAACAGCTTCCACACAATCCCCACGCACATTTCCCTGAGCGTGACACAAACCGTCTTGTGCAGTCCATTTTGTAGCTAGTAAAATATTTACAGTAACCCACTGTAAACCATGTGCATCGCAGAATGTGTACAGAATAGACCCGTAAGACCTGAAAGCACCCACACAACTTACACAGAATCCTGTCCTATTCTGATCCAATCAGGGCCATACTGTAGGTTTCTGAACTGGTCAAATGTGCGGTCAGCACGTCAAGGCCATAGAGTTGATTCACAGAGAGCTTACAGTATGAGCTGACAGAATGAGAGGCCACACTGTGTTCTCCTGTGTTCTGAATAAGCAGGCTGATTTGTGCAAGCTATATACTGGGTCACACATTGGATTGCTCTTGTTGTAATTAAACTATAGCCTACAGGTATGTACAACTGAACATAACACAAATCTGTATCTGTGATAGTTGCGTAAAGCTATGGTAGGGGATGGAGGTATATTGAGTATATAGAGTAGGAAAAATACAGTCATGCACTGGTAATTAGTGTATTATGCATGTAAAAATACTCAACACCTAATGTCTTCTAAGGACCTACGTGATGTAACGGGTTGCTCTGTGTGAGCCTGTGTAGGCTAATAGTGTCTGCATGTCTCCATGCATAGTAGATGTAATGTTCTTATGTGTGCCTTAGAACATGTTGTGAGGCGGAACCTCATACTGTGAGCACTTAGCCCTATTTAATTTCTGGGGTAAGATTTTCCTCTACATCCCCCCCTCCCCATCCAACTCATAAAAGCAAGAGGATGAAGAGCCGGCTGAGGCCATGCCAATGCTCCCGCTGGCCAGCGTGGCACGGGGGCGGCCGCAGCCATGGGGCTGTGGCAGCACCGTGCGTAGCAGGAATTCACCGCCGTGCATATTAAAGGGCCCGGCTGCTCTTGTTCTCATTTCGGCGGTGGACGAGACGGGATGGGAAAAGCAGGCGGCGCGGGCTCTCGGGGCAGGAGGGGAGGATCAGCCATGAGCCACGCGGCAGGGAAGCCTGGAGCCCTCGCCGTGGCACCGCCATACCAGAGGCTCTGGGCTTGACTTTACGACGCCATGCTCCCAGACGTTACAGCTGTTTAACAGCCAGACCAGGACACGCTGAGAACCTTGGGCTGCACTCACACTTTTACTGCGTACAGTTCGGGGCTTCTTGCTCGCTCACTTGCTCACCACAAGTGGAAGTCACTCTTAATCTACACTTTGGTCATGCTAACTTCAACACAGTGCTAATTTATATATATCTGAATCTACCCATACATCCGCATGCAGTACTTGCTAGTGCAAAACTAGCTAGGCACTAACAAATGTCCATTTTAAACTATCGCATGGGTCTCTTTCACAAATAGAAATATTGCAAACTTGACATAGCATGTCACCAAGTTGTTCTTTGAACAGCTCTTAAAAATACCCACTGCGATGTCCAGGAGTGACTTACGATAAACTTACATTATGTTTCATTATGTTTTCCATAGTAAGTCTTAAATAGCATCTTAAAATGGTCTTAAAATGCATGGCTGCTGATACTGTTCTATTGTCTTACTGACATGTTGCCATTTGGTCTGAGTGCCTGGCAACACAAGAAAGATTACTCTTGGATTATATCCCTCAATTTGCGGTAGCATTGAAAGGTGTCTGTTCTTTCTAGAAATGTAATTTAGGAATGAAAGAATATATTAATATATACAGGAATAGTGTGTGTGTTGTTGAAGTGATTGAATCAACAAAACAGATAGACTCCATACCACAGCATTAATTTAAAACAAAATAAAAACTCTGTAGTACATATGGTCTTGCTTTTGTTGTAATATCCTCTTGAACATACTGAATTGACATTGGTTGGTGCTTAAAAAAAGAATAGCAAAAAAACATACCCCCAATCCCAATATCCCCTCAAGAATCCTTGTTGACCCCCCCCCCCCCCACACACACACACACACACACCTGAAATCACTTCATGAAAGCCTAAAGAAGAGGCATTCCCATCCTCACGCAGCTCTGGAGCGGAGAGCAGGAAAAGGGATACGGAATGCTGAATGTGGAGCGCGGAACGCTCACCTCCCCACCATTCCGCCTCAGAGCCGCTGAAGTGCTGTCACTCTCCCCGGCAGGCCGAGCCCATTGATTTTACTATAGTTTGGCATTACCTGCTGTAAATGACGTTGGGCTCTCGCCCGGAGCAGCAGCTGGGCTCTCTGGTGCACTCATTTGAGCGCCCTGTTTGAACACATGGCGGCATACACACTCCTCCTTTGTCTATTATCCTGCTCCCGTGTTATTCCCAAATATTGACATGGCGGCTTTTATCAGCGCTAACTGCTCACAAGGCTCCTTGCCTCATGCTCTCTTCCATTTCCTGTTATTGATTAGCCTCTCACAGTCAGCAGGTAGCCTTCCTCACAGGTTGTCCTGAGGAATCGCTTCCAATGACTTTATACGCACAATTTATACACAGTTGTTTAAGGGGGCTCCAGTCTAGATACGTGGCCTGGCTGTGGTCAATAACCCACAATGTAAGGTATTGTGCTGTGTCATATGCTTGTCATTAAAGGCAACAGGCATATTTCTCGTGTTATGCTCATGTTAAATTCTTGTTTTTTTTTACAATTTTGTTTTCCTCCTGCTCAACATAAAGCTGTTTTTGTGTGTGTTTACACAAGACTTGAAGTGTTTGTGTGAGAGTGTTTGTGTTTGTGTATGTGTGTGTGTGTGTGTGTGTGTGTTATTGTTTGTGTGCGTGGGCATGTGCGCACACTGGATGTAAACATGCAGATCAGCACTGTTGTGTTGTATTTAATTTGAACTTTAGTATGAAAAAGAGTTTTCAAAAATAATGTTTTGCAGCACAGCATGTTTTTGATTATGTTCAATCAGGCAGACAACAAAGGCCCTTTTATTTTAGAACATGAAGTGAAAATAAAGAACAGAAGAGCTTTTACTTGGCAAACTCAGAGTTGTAATGCACTGAATGAGGCATCTTGCATTCCGCCTCTACTTCAAAATGGATCGTATTATGATGTTAAAGGATGTTTTTTTTTTTTTTTTTTTGCAGAAAGGTCAAAAGTATAACATAATTATGGTCTATAACAGTGCTATGAGAAACACTGGCTTTTGAAAAAAAATCTGAATTTATAATGTTCTGAGTGAAGAAGTGGTGGAGGGGCTGTTCTGCTAAAGCCTATGGCAAAGCTTTATTACATTAAAACATTATTAGCCCTTCTAGCGCCACTCCCTCTGAAGCTGACCCCTTAAACTATTCAGGGCATATGCCCAAGCCAGCCCATGTCAAATACACTCCCTCACCTGTTTCGGCAGAGCCTCATCTCTGGTCGTACTCTATCTTTCTACTGACTGATTTGATGGAGCAACCCTTGATGCTGTGATTTCCATATGAAGTGTAAATCACCAACGCTGGCTGTTATGGACAAATAAAGTGGTGTAACTAACCTTAGCAGAAATAGTTTGGTTGTGTGATATTATTGGTCACTTTTCGAATTTTTGCCTGAGCTTGAGCTCTTCCGATGAATCCTCTGTTTTGTTTATTTTTCTGGATTTATGTGTGCAGCGGACATTATTTATGTATTTGCTTTAGCGCTCATAAACAAGAAGTTTTCATTTTCGTGTGCTCCGAGGCTGAAATGTAGGCTGTCACAAAAGGTGCATTCATGAAAAAAAAAAAAACACACACACACACACACACCCTCCCTCCTATCCCTCCTCAGCCGGATCCTCAGTGGCAGGAGATGAGCGTCTCTCGGCTCTGGAATTAAATTATTTTTAAATGCAGCTTATGCATTTTACATGACCTGTGCTTCCTTGGCTCTTCCTCATCCCCTCACTCCACTCTCTCTTTTTTTCTCTTTTAAAGAGCACCAAGGGGGGAGGCTTTGCCGCGTGAACCCCGGGACTCGTCGACTCGCTGAAACTTAACCAGTCTGGCCTGCTCTACTCTGTTCGCAACGCCTGCCTGCCTGCCTGCCAACCCACCCCCCACCGCCAAGCCCCCTCAGTGCCGCGCTCCTCGTTGTTCCCCCAACCGGACCCCCGGCACCCTGGTGCTACCTGGAGCTAGCTAGCCCTGCGTTTTTCGCCCGCATCCCTCCTTGCCGAGATCAGCCCCCTGCCCCGGCATCCAGAGGAGACAGCCCCGCCGCTGGAGAAGGGAGACGAGAGGAGAGGAGAGGGGAGAAGGCAAGCACAGGAATAGCTGCCACAGACAGAGGCTACACAAAGGAAGAAGGCAGGTGTGTGTGTGTGTGTGTGTGTGTGTGTGTGTGTAAGAGTGTGTGTATGGTGTGGGAATTGCTGTGTCTGTTTTTGTGCTTCAATCCACTGGCTGTGCTGGCTGTGGTTTTAACTTGTTGAGGAGGAAATATACTAAAGGCCAGGTCTATATGTCTGAAGTTTCTATGTGTGTGTATATGTGTGTGTGTCTGTCGCTCTCTCTCTCTCTCTCAAACTCACTACCCTCTCTCTCTTTCTCTCAAACACCCCCTCCACACACACACACACTCACTTGCTCTCTCTCTCCCCCCCTCTCTCTCTCTTTCTGTGTGTGTGTGTGTGTGTGTGTCTGGGGTTTAATGCCGGTGGGATAAAAAGAAGGCTTTGCAGGCTAAGGTTTGATGTGCTGTTTGTCTTGGTTTGCCCCTCAGCTAGCGTTGCGGCTTGGTTCTTCTGGATTTATCTGTCTTTCCTGTGCTCCCCTCCCGTGGATGGCAGGAGGGGAGACACGGCGCGCTGATCCTAGGACATTTAATCTTTGGGGAATTTCATGCTAGTTAGCGCTTGTCATCATTTCGGCCCGACGTGAAACACACTGCAGTGATGTTTGATTGCTCGCTCAAATGCTTTGGACGAGTCGTATGCCAAACACATCCGTTTTTGTTTCCTCTGGTCTTGCAGTGGGGCTAATGTTGCTGCCATGCTATCTGCCTGTGTGCAGGAAATGGAGAACGCTATAGGTCTGCTGGGAGAGTTTAAGGAAACGAAAAATGTGGTCTTCTGTATCTTGTCTCGGTTACATTTGTACCATATGTGTTTACATTCAACTCAGCGTTTGTGTTTCCTTACATACAGACACACAGACACAACCACACACACACACACACACACACACACACACACACACACAGATACTTGCTATTTGGTCTGTGTGATTCTCTGTGTGTGTGTATGTGTGTGTGTGGGTGTGTACATCTGTGTATGTGGGAACGTGCATGCATGTCTGTGTATTTGTGTCTTTGTGTGTGTGTGTGTGTGTGTGTGTGTGTGTGTGTGTGTGTGTGTGTGTGTGTGTGTGTGTGTGCGCGTGTGCGCGTGTGTGCGCGTGCGTGTGCGCTTGCACACAAGCGTGTGTATACGTTCACGGGGGAGATTTCAATTTTACAGCAACTTCCCAGGGTTCTGAGAGCTGCTTTTTTAATGTCAGCAAGATAATCAAAACCACCAGGTCATCCAGGTTCTCCTGATCTGACAGGCAATCATGTGCATTCGTTTAGAAAGAGAAGGCTGCAGCCTCAGACTTTTCAGTAACGTCACACACACACACACACACACACACACACACACACACACACAGAGAGAGAGAGAGAGAGAGAGACACTCAAAGCACATTCAAACAAAGCACAGGGTCATTGCACACACACTCACACACACATACACACGGGGTCATTACGCACACGCACACACACACACACACACACACACAGACACACAGACATACATACAATCACAAGCATGACCACATGCACAAAATGCAGTGTTAGCCTTCTTGCTCCTCTGTCTTACAGTGTGTCTAAATACATTTTAATATGATACATATTTTTAAACATGCCTGGGCTAGGTCTTGGTTTGTGATTGTTGTGGTTTCAGTTTGACAGTTTGCGACTTCATATATCATCTGTATTCTACAGAAGTGATCTATAGATGTAATGTTTTTTTTTTTTACAAAAGGAAAAGAAATACAGAGCAGTTGTCTGTTGAGTCTATGTAGATGCCTGGCATGAGTAAATAAGTCAAAGGCAGTTGAACAAAGAAACCATTTGTTAAATAGAGTAATCTGTGCAAAAGGCGATTTTTTTAAGCTTTCATGTCTGAGCCTTAATATTTTGACAAGCTGCTCAATCAGTTGTTTTTGCAGCATATTAAATATGGCAGCTTGTCTGTTCTCCAGGTCTCTCTATGATAAAAAAAATGCATTTGCTTGTTTTGCGTGACCCACTTTCTTTTGTTTCCTCCTGTGGATATAAATATAACCTAAGACACATGTAACCTCCACTGATTTCTAGATTGATGTCAATTACGATTAGCATATCACTAAGCCCCAGGAGCCTGACGAAGACAGCGGAGAGAGTCCTCTCTCCTTTTTTCCCATAACACAGCATTCCTATTCAATTCAGGAATCAGCCTGTCTGGATGTGTCTTGATTATTTGAATGTGACATTTAATATGTACACACCCTCTACAAAGGCTGAAGTAAAATCACAACAGCTCTTCCTTGGTGGATGGGGATGCCTTTCGCAATTCATTTTTGGTGTTGATTATATTTTTATCCCCCTTTGCTGCTCTCTGTGATAAAGAACACATACATATGTATTATTTGTACAGGATATATATGTGTGAGGGAGGTGTGTAACACAAATATGTATTTTTAGTATATCTGCAAAAGCAATGCATAGGATGCACTCCACTCCCCTCAGACAATAGGTTCTCTAGCCCCCCTCTCTCTCTCACTTTTTCTCCCATTCTGCAGCATCTTCCCATTCGGTCTTGCTGCGAGAGACAATCTCTTGCCATGCGCAGTGTTCTGAAACCGAGCAGGTTGCTGTCAGTTTAAAAATGACTATAATAAAAGTGACCATGAAGATGGATCTTGTGATTTTGCGTTTCTAATCAGTCATCTGTGAAGAACAGTTTTGCTTTGATTCAGCAGGGTGCTGACAGGTGTGATTGATAGTGCGTGCGGATAAAAAAGGGTTATTAACTGTCTCCCTATTAAACTTGGGCGAGATGCTCCCCTCTCTGTCTGAAGCTGCCCGCGTGATTTAAGCCCAATCTCCAACCAGGTGAGAGAGGAGCAGCACTCCTCCCTAGGCCAATCTCATCCCTCGTTTTTTCTCTTTCTTTCTTTCCCTTTTCTTTTTTAACACCATTATATCGGTTCATAGATTAAAGTCAAATTATCTCATTTTCAACCCTATCAGACAATGAGCATCAGAGTCCACACAAATGGCTGATGAAGAGAGTGTCCACATGAATATATGCATCTCTGCATATGCACCACATGTGTCCATTGGTGGATTGGTTCAGTCGAGGCAAACCCCAATTAGATGCAAGGTCATCTGTTGCATGGAGCAATGTAGTAGGCTGCCTCTTATCTCTCTCCTTGTAAACATACTGAAGTTTAATATTTTAGGACATATTTTCTCATCCCTAAACACATCTGTGCGTCATATGTATGTTCTGTTCTGTCTTCTGTCTTTGGTTATCATAGGGAAAGAAAGGCTGATAGGAAGGCAAAGACATTTTCATATTTGATGTAGTGTTTTCGCCGTGCAGCTTTAAAGGCAATGTGACTGGCGCGGAGCAGAGAGGAGCAGGCAAGGCAGCATTGAAATGAAATGAAATAATAGGGTACACGAGATGCCGCCGATGTATCACAGGCAGGAAATCAAAGCACAAAAACTGCTCGCCATGGAAAAAAAAAAAATCCTCCACCAGCGCCTGTCAACACAGCCCCTCAAAACATCGGCACCCTCAAACAAAAGCCAGTGGACAGCCTCAGTGCACTTACCTTGTTCGCGACAATTCCTCCTCTCTTTAGCCGCAACTGTCGCCCGCCACCACCGCCACCATCATCCCCCACGTGCGTGCGGATGCCTGACGGCCGAGCGCCACTCAGGAGGATCCAGCCCGGGTGGCTGGACTTCCCCCCCTCCTCCTCCTCCATCTCCTTCCTTCCTTCCCTCTCTACTGACGCCTTGTCCTCCATGTTGGCATGGCTGCAGTATCTGTGCAAACAGATCCCAGGCTCTTTTCGCTCAGGCACTGAGGGCTGGTTCCCCCGCTATTTGGCCCTTGGGTACATTTGAAATGGGGAGGGAAAGTGTGTGCGACAGGCTCTCCTCATCCGGGCTGCTCTCCAGGCTCCAGTGATGCCAGCCAGCCAGCCAGCCTGTGTATGGCCACGGCCATCGAGAACCAGGACACTGCAGACACTTATCAGGGCACTCTCAGATTGAGTTACTTATCTCCATATTGCAGTATAGGATAAGAAAAATGTTCTCCTCTAAAGGAAAGAAAGTGTATGGTAAAGGATGCATACTCTCTGTTAATAAGGTTATACGGGACCTTGTTATTTTTTAACTGTTGCGATTTCATCTGTCAAGGCTTTTTTTGTGGAATGTGGTATGCTCTTTCCCATGACCTGTCATTTCTTCCATCCCTAGGCCTCTGTGTGCATGAAGTGAAGCTCTCACTCTCATCTCTCTCTTTCTCTCTCTCTCTCTCTCAGACACACACACACACACACACACACACACACACACACACACATACACATACATGTAGATATAAACAAAATATTCTGTCCATATCTTTCTGCAATCTTATTCCTTAAAATAGCTTATTTGGCACAGTGGTTCATCATAGACTGGTGTGTGTGGCTCACAATAAGTTAAGTATGTCATTGGGCACCTTTTCTGCATGAATACAAGACATGGTAGTCAGAGAGCTTCCCATTTTCAGTGCAAGAGACATAATCTCAGAAGAGATCAACACTCATCTACTCACACGTAATGCTTTCTGACGGATTGTTTTTCAGAGACTGTACTTAATTGAGAGTGTGATATGGATGTTACATAAAAAGTCAAATTTTATGATTGAGCAGAATTGGTGCATGTCTTACGTATAACTACATTTTAGGTAAAAGTGTAACAACATAGAATTTTGTCAGCTAAATATTAATAAGTATTTTACATTAACAATTTCAAATCTTTGCTAACACATGCTATGTTTAGTACTGTTTTTTAATGTCCCTTATTTACTGCAGGCTTTATAATTTTGAAAATATAACAAGAGGAAACTTTAGACGGTACAGCAAAAGATGCAATAACCGAGCCTAGCAATGATTTCTTTGTAAATGCACAGGGTAAGATCATTCACTGAAAAAAAGAACACATTAAAATACAATTTAACCTGTTTGTTTAGTATCTTATTTATCAGCACATAAACACAGGGATAGGTTTGCTTGTTTTTATTTAGTGATGACAACCCAAATCAGTGGGTTTCTCCCTGTGTGTTATAAGCCTAATGGGCAGTAGTGGGGCCGCTCCGCTGGCCGTGGTAGCCTGGCTGCTTTGATTCTGATTCAATCTGGATGGACGGATGGATTTGCCTTAGCTGTCAAGTTGCCATGGAATTGACTTCTTCCTTTGGCCACTGCTGACCGCTTGTAGCCGCCTTATTTACCAGGCAGGACGGACCATTGAGTGCAAGAGGAGGGAGGGATACCTACGAGGCCCCCGGAGACTAACTGCCACACTCTCTCTGTTTATATTAGCACTTGATTGGAGTCCACTAAGGGCCACAAATGTATGGATTATGCGCATAATATGGATAATCATGTATATAATTAGATTTTCACAGAAACAAATCTTAAATATGTGTAACAACTAAGGAAATGCTAATTTTAGGTAAAATTATTAGTAGGTGTGTATTCCTCACCTACAACTGTTTTAGTTATTTAACAGGTGATCTTTTACTAATAGCTCCTAATTAAGGGGTTCATTTTTTAATCATGATATGCAAATTATGTAAATTGCCATAATTGGCTAATTAATTAAATTAATTGTTAATTATGGCAGTGAGATTGGCATATATAATTGTGGCTTTGATGATATGAAAACTTTAAAGAACAGGATGTCACACACTGCAGTAATATTTATTTGTGTCTCACCACTGTAGACCTTAAAATAAGAACAAAGAAAGCAGGTGCATCAGAAAAAAAACATACATTTTCCACCACCTTTGGACACTTGGCGAGACAGGTGTATACCCAAATCCACGGTTTTCTTTAATGAAGCTCGGAAAAATGAACAGACAAACCAATCTATGTGGGCTTGACAGAGAGGCTTGTTCTAAGAGTTTGTCTATTAAAGAGGGATCAACAATGAAAAGATCCGCGCAGCCCAGTGCAAGGGCCAAGCAGGAGGGCGCGCGGGGGGTGAACACACTCAATGGCATGAGCTACATCAACAAAAGCGTGTGCACGAGCGTAGTTCAGTGTACATTTCCTGATTAGATCGACTGGCCAACTGAAGTCACTTTTCAACAAACCGTTCCCACAAACGTCTTGCTAAATACTTTACAGTCACTTGCATTGATTTTCTTTATCAAATACACAGAGTGGCGCGGTGTGCGCACAGCCGCCTCCCTCGCCACTGGCTTCAACATGCAAGGTCTGTGATGGATGTAAATGTATTTGACTGACATGCGTTGATTTTAAACCAGTTCTTCTAACTTTCTTAACCTACGGATCAGTGCAACCAATGCCTGTACAAGAGATCCCACCCGTGAACTTGAACACGGTGTGCCATTCATGACGTCCTAAGCTCATATCTGGTTATGCATAGTTTATGCCCTGAGGTCTTGCTTATTGTTTGATGTGATAGCCTCCTGCAATCTGACATTAAAATAATGTGGATAGAATTACTGTTGTCTTCTTTAAAGTATGTTTATTGCTTGTTTTGATTAAGCACTTCTATAATTGTCATTCAGGGGACTATCATTTTGCATATGGAAGCACTTAGGCTACAAAATATGTAACTTGATCGTCAACTACTCTGATACGCTTTATTTCAAACCACAGTCAAGTCTATCCCCCTGGTTCCTTCAAAGGGGAAGAAAAGCAAAGCTGATACTGGTCTCATGTCGCGTATGGATTTTCGTTTATATAATCGATTGAAATGTCCCAATACATTGATTTAAGGTCCACTGTTTTACAAACAAGCGTTTATGGATCTCGATTTTACGTTAGAAATGATTTTGGCATAGTGTTCGCAAATTCCCACTGTTTTGAGTAACATTACTAAACAAATAATCGTTTGTCACCTTTGGTCCGTCACTAAACAAGAATGCAAAATGGTTTAAAAAGCCTACTGGCGAAAAAATTAGTGCACAAAACTGTCCTTATTTGTAGGATCATAAAATATTGGCTAAAAGCAATCATTTGCTCCCCATTAAAACCCTTAGAATTGTATGCCGTCTCGGAATGATTGCTGAATATTAAATTAAAGTTAGATAAGTCCGCATTGAGGGAGGCAGCCCCCTATCCTCAACTTTCCCATTTTCTGTACCGGCATCAGCGCGCTCCTTTCTATTCAATGACAATGTGCCAAATCTAGGCATTTTGACAAGAGTTTCCATATGCTATATGAGGAGCATCAGAGAGAAGAAAGACGGATACGGGATACCCTGTTATAACAAAGGTAGTTCATGTTTTATTTCAATTTCTGCTGGGATTGTAAGTGCGCTTCGGAAACATAATATAAGCAATTTAAACATTTGAAAGAAATTCTGCATTTATCGATGTCTACTGAATCGGTTACGGAAAACACAAGACGGGGGAAAGTAGTCGTCTTGCAGTTTTTTATACACATAAAATATACTATCTCCAAGGAATTTGTGCGTTTTTTTGACGTTTAGAAAGAGATATTCAACATTTAACATCTTGCAAATTGGTTAATTGAAATGCGAAAAAATTATAATATTGCGCGTCATGTAATGCTAGACAATAACTTTTCTCTGGAATCTGATGATAGGTTCGGTCTGTGTTTAATACAGTATTGTGAAATATTGACCAGTCACCTGTACAGCTTCATCCCCATTCAACTAAAAGTGGATGCCGATTTGATTTTCTTTTAATGGTCTTCATATTATATTAGTTTATGTGCATATAGCGGATTGATTTTTATTTTTATATTTTACCTGCAGTATTAAACAGTTGGCGATAATATTAGCTATAGGTAGGCTACACGCTGGGCCTCTTCTCGTGTTTGTCTCACAAAGTTGTAGTATTTGTCAGGTTTACTTTTTCACGGATTGCTTAGATGATATGTATTCACAGAATAGGTTATTTTGACCAGATTTCGTGGTAGGGAAAGGGTCGCTCTCTGTCAGAACATGACCTCTCCAACCCCAGAGGGCGCCAGGCGTTTTCCTCAAACCCCTTATCTTAAAGGAGGGACACACTTATGCACATAACTTCATCAAGTCGAACAAAAACGAGAAAGATGGTTTAAAACATTGCTGGACTACAGGGTATGTAAATTATATCAACTTTGCAATTTGTGTTTTGTTGGTGAGGGAAATTGTTAAGTGTAAAAATGCACGTGATATAAACAATGTAAGATATCATTAATATGCTACTAAAGACAGTTTAATGTTGTATGATATATAATATCTAATACAATAGTAACGTTTCAATGAAACCATTCGAGATAGGAACATAGACATACTAAAATGTAGTTCTGCTAGATCATGGATAATGGGCTGTCAGTGGAAAATCATCAGATATGACCCCATTTCACAAACAGTGTTTTAACAGGCTCGGCGCTCAAGGAATAAAACACATATCCATACAGAATATAAAGATATTCATCTGTATTAAGCAGCAGATTTAAAAAATATATATTCATATTGAGGCTGATATTAGTTAACACGGTCTTTTGGTAAATAGCTCTAGGAGAAGCATAGCAAGCAGGGAAAAGGAGGGTGGAGACAGAAGCTCACAAACGTTATCAGTTTTAAATTCTTACTTTGTCCATTTTTTACATAGAACAGCAACTCAAAGCGTTGTAAAGAACTCTGCCTTATGCAATAATTACACCAGTCAGCATGCACAAATATACTTGCAAAGGATGAGAGCTCTTTAAAATCAATAGTTTCAAAGTCCTCCGCACGCAGAACACAGTTTAAACGCACTCGTCAACATTTGCAAACATTAAAATAACCTTTAGTCCGATGTATTTAGTTTACATTAAAGTAGCTTTGTGGTGGGACTCTCCTTGCGTTTTCTGTCCCTCCTACAGCGGACTCCCGCTCTTGTCTATTCCCTTGTCCTAATAAGAGCTCACATGGGGTTGGCAGTAGGATTCCCCGGAGGACCAGCAGCCATGAATCGGGGTGAAAAAGCAACGCCTCCGTTGACCATCTCTCCCGAGCCAGAGACCGAGAGAATCTGTGACATACCAATCCTAAAACCGGACTGAAGGACTTTGCCTCGGTGCAACCTCAGTCCTGCTAGCATCCTTATCGTGAGATCCGGAAAGCTAGCTCACTCAATTCACCTCCTTCGATTTTTTCATAAAGGAGAGGCGATCTCTTGATTTTCCCCCCGATTAACATCTTGCAGGGTCTTCTCTCTATGGCGACCATTAGTTGACTAAAGACTAAGACTACAGCTAGAAATCGTGCTACCAAATGCAACTTTGAGGCAGAATTGTCACCTAATGCCTCACTATGATTTTGTTCATGATATAAAAATATTGCCACATACTTTATCTGAGTACCACTCTCCTTTACCAGAGGTCATACTATTTTCAGTGGTGTGAAGGCCTGGAAATGTTCAATCATTCTTAAAAGTATATAAATATCCTAGATACCGGAATCAAAAGCCATTCATGAAGCTGCATCTGTTACAATTACTAGTTCATATATTCGTGCAAGGATAAAAGTAATATGTAGTAGCCTATCCATGTTCTCCACATTTTGAATGACGAACAAATTAATATACATCGACTGTACAGTTGCATTCACTGGCATGGCATTTTGTGTTTTAAACTAATCGTATTGCATGCTTGCACATCACCGCATGCTTTCATTGGTATTCTGTTTCCCTTAACCTTTATTTTGTAGTCTTGGTCGGCGTAATTTAAAAAGGTAAAATTAAATGCAATATGTAACTTGCATTGACCTATTAATGGCCTAAATATCATTTGTTAATTGTTTTAAAACAAGCCAAGTTTGTTTGTAAAGTAGTAAACCGATTCACTGATGTCAACTAGGCTACAGTTAAACCAGTATGGTTGCATTCATGCGCTTTACGGCGAGCAGTTAAGCGAAAAAAGACACTGGTCTAAATAAATTTGATACTGTTTAGTGTAACGTTGTATTTCTTTAATTAACGGTCGTAAATGAAACTAACAAGTGATTGTAAGTTAAAATGCTGTCGCCGGTTGTTGACAGACCCGTAGCGTTGGCCACATCGTCACTGACACATCCTCAAGCACGGTATCTGTTTGTTATTTTCATCTTGAGTCAAAAAGATGACTTGTGTCTGAAAGTCAGGACATAGTCATGCACGTATTGTTCAGAATGACGTTTATCAATTTCGTATATAGCCAACCAAAAGATTTCCGCTCTCTCTATTAGATCATTTTTGTATATCTGGCCCGCACTGCCCTTCGGCTCTCCAAGTTGAAACAGCGCGTCATTTGCAATGTGGAGACTGTTGATCACCTCGCTAATTACGCCTCTCTCTTGCTCTCTCTCTCTCTCCCTCCCTCTCTTGCTCACTCCCACTCTCTCTCTCATTCCCAGAGTGCATATCGGGAATAGACACACAAAGACATGCGCACTCAACTTAATCAGCCATTTTTTTAAACAGGGCTAAAACGATAATAATTAGCAGAATAAAGACATATCGGATTTTCATTTCCTTTCCTTCTTTCCCCAACCCCTTCACAACCTTAACAGCCAGGCAACCGTCGACACCCTCAAAACGCCCGGACCCAAAGGATCGCTTCTTCATCCTCTCGCCATTCGCATTTTTATTTTTTTCCAATAAAGTTGGAGGATTATTTTTCTTTTTTCATTCGGTACACTCTTTCGCATATACTGGATGTGGTTTTCTTTACAAACGATATAGCGAAGAAGCGGAGAGATCTGCGGGGGAAGAAAGTAAGTTTTTTTTTAGCTTTAACTTTTATTGAGTAGTTGGTGTTAAATTTAGGTCGCGTATTGATTATCTTTCTTTGTTGATTCCGCAGAATCTTTGACATCCCCTTTTCAGATAACAACAATTGTGAGACTTTCTTGACATTTGACTACCTTTAAAAATCGTTTGCTTAGTTTTAAACGGGTATCGCGGTACTATTAAGAACAAACTGTCAGTACAGTAGGCAGTCGATAGAGAATGACAGCACTATCGTAGCCCGATTCTATTTTCAAAGTTTATTCAGGCTCCTATTTATAATCTTTTCCAGGTTTTAGTTATCACATATGAAGACATGATTTGTATAAGAAAGACACCGTATGGTTAATAATTAAACTTGAAGTGGAGAGGTCCGATTTCACGTTCGTTACGGGTTTTCTTGCCTTTTCGGCGAAGAGATGGACGCGGCTTTTGTACAGCTATTAGCCTGCTGGTACATAATTGCTTTGATCTTGTCGTATGGTCCATTGTTGGCATCTCGGTCGAGCTATTAGGCGTTATCTTTTAAAACAATGTTGCTCCAAAAAGACAACATTCGTAGCAGAGCATGCAGGCTACCCTGATAACACTTTGGCGAAACGGTGTCGCGACGTAGGCTACTGGTGGATTCAGGCGTGCGAATACGGAGCAACGGGTTTCATTCTTAGTGTATAGTCAAGAATCCTTTCATATGAAGTAATCTCCATCCAAAATATAACTCGGCATACATAGCTATTACCTGCTGCGTGCTAAGTAGTTTCCCTTTACCGCGGCGTGGATGTCTGTGTCGCCGAGAAAAGAGACCGATAGGAGGAATACAACTCTAACATCAGGCAGGTCCCACCGAGACAACAACTCCGGGAATCTTAAGTGTCTACCATTGAAAATGGACTTATAAAACACGACGTTTTCATATTGTCACCAATACTACTTCCCATTTTACTTCAGTCCTCTTGCTGTAAGTTCCATTTTGCGCCTTATTTCCATTTCTTGTATCATGTTCTCCATTCAATTAATTGTCCTTGCGGATGGTGGTGTGATGCCATGGATTCCTAAACTTCTACATGTAATTGCTTTTTGTGAGCTGTAACCCTAACATTGGACATGGTGAGAAAAGGGGAACGTAGGGTGTCTTGGCTTTTTGGTTGATGGTTACTGCAAGGCAGAGTCTCGGCTCCGATTGGAACGCGACAGTGACAAGGGCATCGATCGCTTGCATTGAGAGCCCAGAAAAAAACAAGGCAGGAGGAGAACACAACACAAACCCCGGTATGTAGCGGTGTGTGTAAAGGCTCCGGTCGCCGTATCATGAGCTGGCGAGGTGGTTTATTTTTGAGGATTTTCGTGGGTCCCTTCTTGTCTTCTGCGTTGCGGATTAATAATTTCTTTATTTTGTTTATTTTATAGGAAATAAGATAAACATTAAACGACATTTTATTTCGTGGTATGGTTTGGTAATATATGTAGATGTACTGTAGGTTATTTTCTGCACATTTGGAAAATCATTTTCCGCACAAATGTGGATTTAATGGACTATTTTTTGTGTTTTACCTGTAATTGTTTAAATTCTATTATTATTAGGCTACTCTTATTATTATTATTATTATTACTACTAGTATTTATATTATTATTATTAGTAGTAGTAGTGTTGTTATTATCACAACCTTTGTTATAGATTGTGTATTGAATAGCCTTTTCATTTCTTTTTTAACTATACTATATCAGTGCACAGATTAAAGTAGCCGTTTTTACCTTTATCTTTGTGTTGGTGTGCATATCTGAACTCTGTACTTTGGTAGCTAACGTTACCCTTACATGTATTGATAGATGTGGACAATGGCTAATATCTTAACTGCAAATAGTGTGAGATATGGCTGGATATTAATCAATACATTGGTATTCTCAAAATAATTGAGGATGCATTGATCCACAATCCCTTTCCTCTAAACTATGTCAGAGTGATGTAATTGTCCCTGCGACTTTTGTTGTAAAGGTATTGTGCTTTATCTGCATGCCTTGTTTTGGTGGGAAGCTGGGATGTGTGTGTGTGTGTGTGTGTGTGGAGCATTTTGGTGTCTCCTAACCTGTGTGTTTATTTTGTGATGGATAAAAACAGTGCAGATTATTTTTTAGGCTGCATGGGATATTGTAAAGCCAGGCAGGGAAGCACCTAATGGCCTTGGAGATTCTGCAGAAAAGACAGGCTCAGACTTCTCCAAAGACCCGACAATGTGTCATTTCCATGAAGCCAAATTGCCCTCTGCCTATATGACATTAATGTGCAAATCAATATTTCAGGGATTAAATTTCCCTTCTTCATTTTTTATGGTTTCTACCTCAGTAAGTCTCAGGTCCAATAGAAGAGGCTGGATGATTTAAAATCCCTTACTGTAGAAAGGTTTGCCTCAACCCTGTCGCGGCACTTTGCAGTGCATCGCAGATGACTGTCATAGCATGACATGCAAACGTCCCATTTAGGGTGCAGCAACGCTGAGGGAGGATTTTGTGCTGAGCAAAATAGTTTTAAAAATGTGGTTATCCGAGTATTGATTGTTATTACAATGAATATGTCCTTACACTGTGAAACTGGTACACATGTGTAGACACTTCCGCTCTCTCTGTCTCTGTGGCCAGCACAGATACGTATGCGCACACACACACACACACACACACACACACACACACACACACACACATACACAATCTTTCTCCTACTCTCTCTCTCTCTCTCTCTCATACACACACACACACACACAGAGAGAGAGGCATACAGAGCCTCGGCATACACCATGCATTCATTAATAAACAGAATACACTCGTTGCCGTAAATATGCATCTTCCTGAAATCTTTCCTGGGGTCAGAAAGTGAAATAATATTGCCTCTAGTCATGAACAAGACACGGCCGATGAAAAGACGAATTTCTTTCAAAATGCGGAAACCCACAGTATTGTACAGTATTTCATTGTGCTGCCGCACTTGGCTCTGTGGAAATTCATTATCCCATTCAGTTTCCGATGTCACGGGGGTGAGCTTTATTTTCTGTTTTCTTAAGAGCGGACACCATGGGCCCTTCTCTTTCTGAGGTTCCTCTGTCTGTCTGTCTGTCATTAGGTGTTTGTTTTTCGACTCCTCCTGTGCCATCTGGTCCCTGTTCTGAAGCACAGCTGCATGAATTTCATATGTGATAGAACGGTTTTTCCATTTGGCTATTCAGCTCCGTGCTTTGAACAGACAGGCTCGCTTAATTTAGCCAGCTAAAAGAAATGCAACATGGAAAAGGACAAAGGGCTCTTTAATCTGGCCGTGGCTTTTTGATTTCTATGAAGATTCCTTACACTTTCAAAACCTGGGCCATTGCAAGGGTTTCGAGGGCAATGTTTTGTTTTTTTTTTGGTTCTATCTGGCACTTTTCTCTCACGGAGGAAGCAAATGTCAGGCTGCTGCATGGAAAAGTGTTATGGTACATATCTTCATTTGTTATGTGATCTGAAATAGTTTTATCGAAAAAAGCGAGAGCGAAAACAATGGACAGTCCTTGACTGATCAGTTTACTGATTTAAGCGAAAAAAAAAAACCTTCCATAAAGGATAATATAGCTTTCCCTCTACGCTTCTTCTCCTCACGATGGCTGTAGATAGCATTGAAAAATTATCACATTGTTGTCTGAAGAACTGTGGGGCTTTTGTGGTCGGTGGCCCAATTGAATTTGGTCCAGTTAGGACGCAACAGAACATGCCTCGGTCCACAGCTCTCGGAGTGGGGGGTGTAGTGTGTATGTGTGTGTGTGTTTGGGTGGGGGGTTGGAGAAAAGGAGGGGGGGGGTGGAAAGCTGAGAAGTCAGGGAGCTGGCTTAATGTATTAAGTGGGGGGCTTTTTGTGTTGCCCCCGAGGCTGTACCATAACACACAGAGCCTCTCCTGCTTAGAGGCTGTCTGAAGGGTTAAAGACTTGGACGGGGTTCAAGCCTCAGAGCGCCTGGGGAAAGCGCAGTGAGAACATGTACATGTTTCATGTAATTAGCGATTAATTATATTAACATATGCAAATTGTCAACTCGGAGGTTTGTTCAGCTGGCTGAGATCAGCTGGTCACAAACGGCTCATTGTTCTCTGGCAAATAATGGATTTGGAGGCAGGATAGTGGAAAGGCATCACCAGCTATCTAATTTGAAGTCGTACCATAGCAAAATTTCATTAGTCTCCATGGAGACTTGGTTAATTATGCTGACTAATGCCCCCCCACTTCACCCCCCATGACCCCCCACCCCCTCACACTACCTCCTAAAATAAAAGAAAGAAAAGGCTGTGAGCTTAATCCATCTCACAATGACACTTGTTTACACACGCGCCCCTAGCCCCCTTCCTCGTGTGGACATTTGCATATGCAAATCCACTGCCTTTTTCGTTAGTCTCTTTTTGGTGGCGGCTTGGTGTTGCACACGTGGAAGACAATGGCTTGTGTCCGGGCCGAGGAAGGACGCTAGCGAGCAGCTCAGCAGCATTCTTTCATAATTTGCCAGTGATTAATAGATCAGGCCCACTCTGCATAGGCCTCGACACAAGAGAAGGTCAGTGCCAAGAAGAGTTTCCACAGCAACTAAAGTGCCGCTCTCTTCCCTAAGGCTAATTAAATAACACACTTAAAGCATAAAAAAACTCAGAATAAGAGAAAACACTCACAAATACACACAGACACACACAAAAATTGCACGCACCATCTTAAATAATCTGTAGTTTCTCTAGTTGCCAAAGATGAGGGGATATTTGATGAGATGCTGGTTCCTCAGCATTAATGTTGATCTTTTTTTTTGACAGAAATGTAAACTGATATAATTGCTTTTCAGTGGAAGGAATGGAAGAGGCTTCTATGTGTGTGAAAGCATCAGAAGAGGATTAGCATTGCTTTGCATAATGCAGAGTGGCCTCTGAATGGGCTGGTGAATGGTCGACTGGGTGGCTAAGATGAAAGGAAGATGGAAAATGCTGCCTCTTCCTTCTTTCTTTTATTCCGGGGGTCTTGGCTGTCCCTAAAGATGTGTTTGTCGAGGACTTGAGACAACATGCGTGCAGCTCGTATATATCTGGAGACTCCCAAGATGCCGGCAGATTTTGTCGTCACGTGAAGTACTAAGTATGGTAATGAGAGACTGGTAAATATGGGTTCCTTTTGGCTTTAGTGCGGGGAAAAAATGTATGAGTGCGTCTGACTGCGAAAACATTAGATGCATTGTTCTAATGGAGCCGTATCTTCTGTGGGCAGAAGTGCCATGGTGCGGGGGAAATTCCAGATCTGTAAGTCAATTAATCGTTCTGTTGACAGCACGGTGTACACGTTAAAATGGGTCTTTTTGAATTGATGTGCTTAAATGACATAGAGAACAGTCTGGCCTGAGATGTTAGTCGCAATTTTTTTTTTTGTTGTTGTATTTTTGGTGTTTTTTTGTTCCTCTGTTTGTTCCAGAGAAAATGTGTTCAAAATGTTAAGATGAGGAACAGATCGTTGTGACGTGAGCTCCAAACGCCACTGGGGGAAGAGTAACGTACAGCAGCATCACTGGAATTACTCTCTCTCCCTCTCTCTCTCCTCCATCTCTCTCTCTTTCTCTCTCTCTCTCTCTCTGTCTCTTGTCGGCTGTATGGAAATGATCTCGTGGTGAACACAGGCAGCGACAAAAGAAATGTCCCCATGTTGTTTTGTTGTTTTCCACTAGGTCAGTGTCCTCTTTCACTGACCTTTTGTGCATCATAACTAGGCTTTTTTTCAAATGCTAATTTTTTACGGAGAAGAGAGACTGAGACAGGGAGAAGTGCTGCTTCTGAACAAAAGCATGGTTTTCTCTCTCCTTTCTCCTCTGATGAGCAACTCATTTGTTCCTTTAGTGCAAAAGAGGGAAGCTCTGTGTTGATTTTTAAAAAGATGACACTTCCACTCTTTTTAACCCTTGAACGATAACGAAAGATGCTGTTCAAAGGATTGTTCAGTGCGTTCTTTTTTTTTGGAGTGGGTTGCACAGTTAAGACGGGTCATGGCAATTGTCTGGCTGGACTGAGTGTGGGCTCTGACATACTTTACCAGATGTTGATTTCCAGCTCGCTGCCAAGGGAAACTTGTATGCAGTGGAGTGTCCCTTTCACCCCTGTAGGGTCACCTCCCCTTTGCTTGGATGCGTTTTAAACTCCCCACTTTTTTTTTGGGGGGGGGGTAAGGAGAGACTAATAGAGTTACTGAGGCTTTGTGCAAAGAGAGGATAAGAACTGCGACGTCTTCGAACATTTGCTTTAAAAAAAAAAAGCGCACTGTTATCGAGAGGAAATGTAATTTTTGTCCTCACTGAAAATGTTCATTATTGAACAGAGTTATCTAAATGTTTTTGTTGCTGTTGGGTTGAGGCCAAGCTGGATTACATTTCTCTCTCTGTCAGTCCACGTCTCATCGGACTAGGGGATTCCCCCACCCACCCTCCCTTCCTCCTCATTCTCTCAAGCTCACCCCGTTTTGCATGAGCCATCTTGCTCAGGATATTAAAATGGAAAGAAATGGATTTAGCATTTATACATGTGCATTTATTTTCCTGGAAAGGACAAGCAGGCGCTAAGGCACAGACGTGATGGAGCACAGCTACTAATCCTTCTGCTGTGTGCTCCCCTTCAAATCCAAATGGTTCCTGCTCCGTTATTTTTTTTCCATCTCGCTCTCCCTCTCTTTCTGTCTTTCTCCCTTTCTCCCTGATCCCAGTTCAGGTTAAAGTAGGAGAGTGAGACATCTTTCTTATGTAAACCCAGCTGTGTTCGTTTAATCTGGCAGAGTCCAGTTCCCTGCTCCTGTGTTGGTGAGCGTGTACACTGATTTCTGACGAATCAGGGTCGCCGAACCAAACACGGCCTAGCTTCACCGCTGGCTCCCATTCGACCCGTGATGGCAGGCAGACAGACACACATGCACCCGTCCAGGGTCGAAGGTCGTCATGTCTGTGCCGTTACAGCACAGGTTACAAGGACCTTCTGCTAGTTCCCTACAGACCAGACCTGGCTCTGTTGTATGGCAATTCACAGTAACTACAATGTTCCTTATTTAAACAGTAAGGTGGTCAGTACTCATTGCTGTTTTTAAAGCTGTGCAGTTGGACAAACCATGCTAAAATACTGCCTCCGTATTCAGTCTTTGTCCAGCAAGCTAGTTTAAATCTGTTGACTTTGATGTGCACCTGTTGTAAATGGTGTAAAAGAGTGCAGATATTTGATTTCTTGATATATAACATCAACAGCCTTAGTGGGCATAAGGGGAGAAGAGCGTATGTTCTTGGTATTGTCTATCTATAGGATGCTATAGGTTTGTGTCACAGCAGTATTGTGCATTGCAACGTATGCTCTAGTGTGTTTGTTCTTGTCTGTTTTGTTCTCTGTCTCCTTTTACAGTAACATGAGAAAAGCATCTGAGCAGTTTGCAGGGAGGCAGCATAGAATAGCAGAGTACAGGTCACCTTTGTGATTTAATGTGCCTTGTCACACAGTGCTTTAAAGCATAAAGGTAAAGCAGACACTATGTTTAGTCTGTTATAAATATGTATGGTGACCAGGTCATGCTTTTAATAGAACCATATACAACTTTCCAGAAAAGATATCAGCAGTAGTATTCCTCACAACACACAGCCACTTACTCACATGTGGATCAAAGCAGCAGAATGCAGAGATGCATTGAGCCCTCTACAAACCAGCAATAACAAAGATTCTTAGATGGAAACCACGCCTGTTCATAGCCTGCCAGCACTAAATGCTGTTACACACACTAAGGCCAAAATGGCAGCCACCAGCATGTCTGTCCCATTTCCTCCCCTGAGTCGAAGCATCCCCCAGTGTCTGATCTCATAATATATGTATACGCATACAGACATGCGGTATTGTGGTGCACATTTTCAAAGCCAATTGGCTTTGGATAACAAGCCATTATTAGCGATCATAAGAGGATGGTGGAGGCTAATTAAATATGTATGATTGTAGTGTCTTAAGTATACAGATAAATGAGTGCTGGCCTCATGAATATGCAAGGCACTCAGTTATCCTTGACCGTAATGAAAAGACGATATTAATATAGCCACTCCACCTGACTGTCTGTCTCTATGGTTTTGTGTGCGTGTGTGGCTCTGCATGAGTATGTGGATGTGTGTGTGTGTGGATGTGTGGATGTGTGTGTGGATGAGTCGAATGTGGGGATATGTATCTGCTTGTGCTCAGAGAGAGGATATTTCCAGACACACAACCAACCAACCACACACACACACACACACACACACACTGGTAGGCTACACTCACACCGTTGGGCCCTGTGTTTGTGTTGGGGTGGAGGTTGAGCACTCCCCCAGCTGTCCCAAGAGAGGTATTTAGTTAATACTAGACTCCTCATATCCTGTCACAGTCTGGGCTGGCCACGTCGTTGGAATCATCTCTAATTATTTGCTTTAAAGAAGTTTAGACTTTCCAGTGGTAAGGAGGAACAGAGACCTTTCTCGTAGGATCGTAATAGGTCATCTTGTCATCACATTTAATGATGTGTAAATGGTTTGGTGTCAGGGTGGACTGCAGGGTCATTTTGCTGGAATTTGTCTTAAACAGGCTCAGCTTTAGGTTGTGCGGGATGCCGGGGAAGGCTACTTTTGTGTATTTTTGAAAGAAAAGCCCTTTAAACAGTCGTAAAAAGGAAGAGGTATATTTTTCCATATGAGTTGAAGTTATGGCAGTGTTTAGCAGTCCTCCTTGTCCTCCTGTGGAAAGTTAGGTATCTCAGTCATCCTTCCATCTGAAAACCTTTACAGACAATTTTCAAAAAGTGCTGAAAGTTCAAAAGTGTAATAGAACTGTGTCTTTTTTTCTCTTTCTCTCTTTCTGAAACAGTATGAAGGGACCATTAGGGAAAATTGAGGTCCATTTGGGGTATTCCACATAAAATCAAATCAGGGGCTCACTAAAGATCTGGAGATACATACTAATGCAATGTGGTTAATTCTCAGAAAGAGTGGGTGGGGGGTTTGTGAGGGACTGGGACATCGAACATTTTCCATCTGAGCCGCAGCATTAACACACTGTCTCCTGGTGTGGTTAACACACACACACACACATCTCTGTAGTTATGAGTGGTTGGTGTTTGATAACAAAAAACAAATGACTTATTCCTATGAATGTTGGCAACGAGGTCTTGAGATATCATGTGTGTGCTCTGCGTTAACTATCTTTTTTGTTCAGCCGACAACGCCTCCCTTGATGTATTTTTTTTTGCTCTGTTTTTGTTTTGTCCTGTCTTGTCTTGTTGGAGTTGCCATTGACCCCAGAATCCCCACCCGTGTGTAGCAGTAGCAGCAGCAGCAGCAGCAGCAGCCTTGAAGGCTGTAGTAGGAGTCGTAGCGCTCCACTGTCTGTCCACTCTCTGCTCTGTTCGGCTCTCTGATAATATGTTTGCGGTGGAGGAAATGCAGCTCGCCGGGGCTTTCCAATGGCATCTGTGAAAATAAGCTGTAATTCCTGTAATATTGCTCTCGCTCTCCCTCGCTTGCCTGCCCACCCTCTCTCTGCCAAACCCAAAGACTCCGCAGAGCTGTGCTTCTCTTTCATCTCAGAAATGGCTCTTCCCCGACCAAACCGTTGGCGCAAATTAATGAATTGAGACTCTCTTTTCTTTAGAATATGGTTATTATTCAAATGTTACTTTCATATTTTGTGTCTGAACTGTACGGACGTTAATGGGTGGTTGTGAGAGCCAGGTCTGTGGAATTTGTGTTTGAGAGTAAATTTGATTCGTAGTTCGCATGACATTCAGTTTATTTGATAATGGAATATTTTGCCCCTAATCTGAAACCAGGCTAATTAAAGCTGACAGTTGTTTGTTTGGAGTGAAACCCAATTAAAACATAAATATGTGTTTTTTTCTTTCTTTCCCTCTTTTTTTCTCTCTCTCTTTCCTTTTTTTGAGCTAAGTAATGGCCCCATGATGGCAAAGAAAACAAATGGGGTTTTTTTTTTCGTCAGAGGAGGGCAAACTCACAACAGCTGTCAGAAATGAGTTTGTTTTAAAAAGCAAATGCTTTTTTGGTCTAAAGTTCATTTCAGTTGGAGCTCTGTAATTAAATCGAGTCCCCAACCTTAAGTTAATTAGTAATTGCCCGGATCCAGAAAGGAGGAGATATTGTGAGCTGAATGTCTTGCTCATCCATATAAGGACATTAGTCCCCGATACAAAAAGCCTATTTAGAAGAAGAATTCATTCGTTAGTGTGAGAGTTGTTTTGACAGGGCTTGTTGTTTTTGAGTCTTTCTTTTTTTCAGAAATACATCTCGGAGGAATGCTGAACTGGCTATTCCTAACAGTATTGGAATGCATAAGCGGATACCTGCGCCCTGTGATTATATTTATGAAGATAATTAGAGGACAGGCAGCCCTGTGAGCATAGTCTTTAGGCTTTATTGTTGCTGTGGGAAAATGACAGCATGGGGAAAAGGTCAGCACGACTGACTAACAAAATGGCTCCCCAATTAGACATGGTGGCTCCCGCACGTCTTTAAAAACACATACCTCGGAGTCAGATGGCTCTGCGTGAACACCGGCGTTTTATACTGTACATACCACTGCAGGACTGTGGATAAGATGACTAGGTGTACAGCACCTGTTCTGTCAAGCAGAAGATAAGTCTCGGGTCACACTCGGGTCACACTTAAATGTTTTTCTATGTTGTTAAGTTTAGGTAGATGTTACATGTTATGAAATGTTATGAGATTCTGTAAGGGATTGTCCACTGAGGGTAGAAAATAACAGTATGCGGCCATTAACTACTGGCACAAACAGAACGAAGTCTCAAATTCAGTCCTCTAGCTCTCTCAGTGAAGTCCTGTAAATGGGAAACAAAATTGTGTCATAAACACACAAAACTTTAACAGCCAATCAACACATTGCTTCAGGTGTGCAGGAGGGAGGGATGTACTTTAATTGGCTGTTGAAATGAAACTTCAACATCCTTTTGTCAGAATGGTGGGCTGCCTCTTGTGTTAGATGATGTTAGATGCTGGTGCACATCTTTGTCCGAGGTTTTGTCCACCTCCACAACACAGTGGCACAGTGGGCTTATGTATGGACATCTGATCATGTGCTCACTACATAAGCCTCAACAATAGGAGCCAATTGGGTCTTTATGGGTCAGTCGTTGAGTATGTGTATGTGTGTGTGTGTGTGTGTGTTTGTTTGTGCCTTTCAATGGCTGTGTGCATATTTGCTCATGTGTGTGCGTGTATGCATGCTCGCTTGCGTGTTTGTGTTCATTCAGACATTCTTGTCTCTCACTCTCTTTCTTTATCTCTCTCTCTCTCTCCCTCCCTCCCTCTCTCTGTGTGTGTGTGTGTGCGTCTGTGGTCACTGTTTGCCCACTCTAGAGCAGATCTGTTTGTACTGTTTCTCCACTGCTGAGTTCAATGTGTGTGTTCTGAACTAGTGAACTTCCCTCTGCTTTCACTGCCCTGAACCTATATCAGCCTGGCAGCGGCCCCAGCACCACAAACAAACATAACAAAACAAAACAAAACTGTGTGATTTATTCATTCGGATCTTGATTAATTGAGTGCATCTCCCTGTCAAACAACAACATCCTAGATTATGAGGATTAATGTTTAGAGGGATTATTAATTTCACTTCATAAATCCTTTTTTTTATAAATTGGGGAGGGGCACAGGTTTCTCCTACTGAAACAGATGCAGCACAAACGGCGATTTATGTAACTGGTAAGCGCTTTCATATTGTATATATTGTACCTTACAAGAGCACGATTGACCAGTAGATTAATATTTATTTAGCACGGGGAAATCAAAGGATTAAGCCAGTCATCATTTTAACTCTAATCCAGCTTTGCATGGGCTAGACAAAGAGAGGGCGATTACTAAACATGAGGCTGCCAAAGCTGCAATTAGATTCTCTGCTTCCTTGGTCAGCATGGAAAAACACATACAAACACATACACACACACACACACACACACACACACTCAAAGGCATGCATCCAGGTGTGTACACATACAGATCTCCACATGCAACTGTACACACACACACACACACACACACACACACACACACAGAGAGATGAAGGGATAGAGGAGGGAAGAGAGGAGGGCTACAGTGCTGTCTGCCTCCATGAGATGTGTGAGTGCAGCTGAAAGTGAACTGTATGTATTGCTCATGCATGTGTAAATGATGAGGAAATCTCACAGAAAACCCACGACAGAGAGGTGAGGGACCAGGACACACTGTTTACACTCAGCAGTTAGCTCCTCTGAAATGTCCTTGTGTGTGTGTGTGTGTGTGTGTGTGTGTGTGTGTGTGTGTGTGTGTGTGTGTGTGTGTGTGTGTGTGTGTGTGTGTGTGTGTGTGTGTGTGTGTGGCGCGTGTGTGTGTTTGTGTATGGTAGTTCTACACTATACTATTGTGTGTGGAAATAACATATCTGCTTTGCTAATTAAGCTAAAAGACTCAGCGGGGGACTTGGGGAGGTTGAGAGGAGGGATGCAACCCTCATTTGCATCTTGGTGATTTCTCTTAGCAAAACACACAACGCCACGAGTAAGCCCAGAGTCTCAGGTGGGCTGGCAAATATGCCTCGTTTTCATTTATTTTAAATAGAAGGGGGAAAAACTCACTACTCTCTCTCTCTCTCTCTCTCTCTCTCTCTCTCTCTCCCTGCGAGAGAGGTAGAAGGGAAAAATGGAAAGTTAACTTAGCAAAGCTGCCTATTAGGTACAAATGTGTAGTGTTGAAACAGTGCTAGAGAGTGGGGCTAGGGAGAGGGAGGGGTTAGAGAGGGTTAGTGGAAGGTACAGAATGAGTGTGAGAGAGGTCAGATGGAGGGGGAGGGAGGGAAGGAGGGAGAATCTTTCTTCCATCACGTGGACGTGGACACAGGCAGACAGCAGAAGATGACTCGGAAAGATGTGAAACCAGATGTGAGGTGAAAGAGTTGGAGAGAGGGAAAAAAACAGATAAAAAGACAGGAGCACATGGTGTAGGGGAGAGAGAGTGAGAGAGAGAGAGCAAGAGGACCTGCTTAAAGGGGAAGGCAGGCTCTTAGACACTGAGCTCTCCCCTTTAACCCCATGCCTTTTCCACCCTTCTAGTGAATGTTAATGATTTTTCTGCCCCCTCCCTCAGCCGACCCCCTTCTCTTCTCTCTTCTATCCCTGCTCCCTTCCAGAAAGACACAGCGTCATTGTTTGTTGCAAGGGCCTTTACTTTCAAACTTAATTACCTTCATCTCCTTTGTGGTGACTGAGGCTGAACGTTTCTCTCTCTCAATCTCTCTCTCTCTCTCTCTTTTCTTCTCTCGCCATGTCAGGGGAGGTCGTCACACATTCTTTGGAGGCTGCTCTTCATTAGTCCTGGGTGCAGGAGCATTCCTGCCTGCACTGGGAAGGTAGACGCGACCCCGCACACACTCGAAGGAGTCCCCTCGCATACACACCAGTGGGAAGCTCTAAGCTGGTTAATGTAGTATAATTGTCTGGACATAGACTGGCCTTTGTTTGTGCGGTTCATTTCCAATCAGCCATAATTAACTCCAGAGTGCTTCCAGATTGCCAGCAAAAGAAAAATTGTGGCTTTTTCCCTTTTTCTTCTCGCTTTTCTTTTTTTGTTCCGCCCTCTAACTCTGCTTTGAATCGAGAAAACACATTAGCTATGTAGATTATGTCTCCCTTTGATATGGGTGCCCCCTGTTAGAACTCTTTAACGGGAAAGCCAGTTGCATGAAACCAGGCTAAATCCAGTGCTCATTAATTTTTTTCCCCCCTTACAGTTAACAGAGTTTGCCTTTAGTTATATTTAAATGGCCTCATCCCAATAATATTACTATAAACCATAAGTCATAGTCATTTCTCATGTGGAGTTTTTAAGGCCATATTATTCTTGGTACTTGCTCTGATATGCCTTAGAGAAAGCAAGGCCTCAGATTAGGACAGTAATGCAGTCACCCAGGACTGGTGCAACCTCTTTTTTTAGATTCTTGGGGAGATTACACATACTTACACACACGTTGCCTTTTGATTTTCGTTCTCCAGGAGGCATTTTGTGGATAGGTAATTTGTCCGACAAGATTCCTGACTCCTAAAAGGACTCTTTTGCCAAAGTTTGGGGATGGGGTGGGGGGGTGTGCCACGCCCGACAGTAATGATATGGTATCGGTTGAAAATGAGGGGCCTCCAAATGTTTCCGTGGCACAGGGGATTTCTACAGCTTCTACTATTACACCTCTGGGCACAAACGAGGTCGCAGAAAATCTTTGTGAGAACAAAAAAAAAAAAAAAAAAAAAAAAAAAAATGGTCACGCTTAACCTTCTTTTTTTTCTCCTCCTCTCCTTTGCAATTCCGTTTCTTTCTGACTTAAACAAGAAAGACTTAAGGTCCCCAGTGTCCTTGGAAGGGCAGAGAAGCGCTTGATGTTTGGATAATACCTCTTTGATGGATTTTTCATCAGTTCTTTCAGCATGGCAACAAATAAACAAGTATAATTACACTTGTGAAGGCCCATTCATGGCATTGTCAGGATTAGATATATGTGTAGCTTCCACACAGTGAGTCTCTTTTGTCTTTGCCTAACGCGCTATGACATTTTGATAGAGGATTTGGTGTAGGGGGGGTTGGGGAGGGGGCTGAAGGTGGAAGAAAAAAAGGCCAGAGCTGAGACGGGACTGACCTTTCTGTATGCTCATATAATTCAAGGATGTTTTTATTTATTTCTTCTCCGGTCTCATTTCTTTTATACGGTGTCACTGCAGCAAAACACACTCTGGCCACACAGAAGTGGGCTAACTTTTAACCTGCGTTTGGCTTCTTAAAAGGGAAGAAAGGACGAAGACAAAAGAGAGAGAAAAGAGGGAGCAAGAGAGAGTGGATGAGGAATGTTAAAAGCAAGTGAAATCCCCAGCTTTGAGAAAGGCTGCTATCCTCCGGTGCAAGCTCCTGAAAGGGAGATGGAAAGGGTGATGTGAGGGGGGTGTGTGTGTGTGTGTGTGTGTGTGTGTGTGTGTGTGTGTGTGTGTGTGTGTGTGTGTGTGTGTGTGTGTGTGTGTGTGTGGGGGTGGCAGAAAAACAAAAGGCAAAAGAAATCTCTCTGTGCCCTCTTTCCCAAGAACTTAGCACTCCTGCAAACCTAGCATTCCTTTCCTATTAAAACCACCCCCCACACACACACACACACACACACACACACACACACACACACACACACACACACACACACACACACTAGGCCCCCCTCCTGATCAGATCACATTCTTTTTAATCACTTCACACACTGTCTCCACGGAGCACTGGGAGAGGGCAGGGACAGTCTTAATTAAAAAACAGAGGTAGAAATGTTGTTTGCCATTGCTTTGTTCTAACCAGAGCTGGAACGGTTTCTAGGCAGGGAGATCTGTGGCCTCATTGTTGAGGGTAAAAAAGAGAAAGAGACAGAGAGAGAGAGAGAAAGAGAGTGGTGAGGGTTGGGTGGGTGGCAGGGGAAGGACAGAGACACTTTATGTTCTAAGGAACGGATCTTTGTGTTAGGTAGGGCTTTTTGTTAGTTTTTTTGCTTTGTGCATCGAAAGAAGGTGGCAACTTTGTGAAAAGGGTGGGGAGGAGAGCTGTTTCAGTTACAAACTATGGCAGTGCATGTGCGGAGAATCACACAGACGTGTTCTGCACAGATGAAATGATATCAGGGGGAAAAAACACACACATGGAACCCTTTAATCTAGGATGTAGTGGATCACTTGTTTCAAGTTGTGGAAAAAGGCTGTCTGTTCCCTCCTGAACAATGATTAATATTTCCTTTTTTTCTCTTAAGCAGCAGTAGTTTTGATTTGGGGCTAGTCAAAATTATTCAGATGAGACTGATAGCCTAACCGTTCCGTAGTTGACTTTTTAGCTCAGAATTCAAAAGTCTGGATGAACTTAGCGTTCACTATGCAGTTACATATGAAGTAAAAGCACAAGCAGTTAAAGTGCTTGACAGTGAAAGACACCTCATCAAACGCCCGCATATCAGTAGGATCTCTCTTTGTATTGCTAGCGTCAGCGGGTAGATGTCTGGCATCAAAACAAGTGTAGCTCTTTATCTCTTTGTGCACTCGTCCATAATTCACTGTGATGTAATGATTCCCAGGCATCGCTAGAGAAGCGTCACGCAACACACCTCTGCGGAGGCATCCTAGCACTTGAAGTGTGCATGATTTAGAAAAATAAAATAGCAGATTGTCTTTTATGTCTAAAGCTGCGTCAAGTAAACCTGTGGGTCTGCGTTTTACAAGGCACAGAGGTGCTAAGTAGTGTAGACCAGTACCATAACAAAACAAAAAAAAAACGACTCAACTCATTTTGGGATGATAGCAGAGGCGCGTGAGACGTTGCCACCACCACCACAACCTGAGTGAGTAGACTGAGGAAGTTGAGTGTAGCTCCATCTGCGAATCATTTCCCTGAGCCTTTGATAAATGTAAAGGGTGAAATATAATGGAAACAAATCACATAGAAGTGGGGTGTGCACGCCTGACAATAGAGAGGCAGGGAAAGAGGGCTGTTATGTGCATTGTCAGAAGGTTGTTGTTTTATGATGTGCCATGGAGTCTCCCAGAACATCACTGGAATGTGGTGTATGTGTGTGTGTGTGTGTGTTTGGCAGATGCACACACACACACTCACACAGACGCACGCAGCGCCCATAAGCCCTTGAGGCACAGCTGCTGTCTCTGTGATGTTACCTTGTGATCTTAACAGGGGAGATGGAGAGAAATTATCAGAGGAGAACATTGTAATCTTCACCAGCTTCTCGTGCCAAAGTGTGTGTTTGGGAGACACATTCCTCTCGCGTTGCATAAACGTTGCCCCATCCTGGCTCCCCTCTTGATGTTTGGAGCTGGATGCAAATGGGGGCTAATTTCGAGCTAATTGCGGCTCTGAATGTCTTTCTGGCATTGGGTGAAAGAAGCCTTCACTCATTTGCGCTCTCTCTCTTTCCATCTCTCTCTCTCGAACTCTCGGCTGCCTGTTGTGTGGGTAACCTCCGTTTCATGTTTGCTCAGCTCAGGAAAATTACATTTTCATCTGCCTTTGTAATGTTTCATTTTCCCCTGATTAATCTGACAGTTTATCTGTCATGCACAAACATAAATGACTTGTAGTCTCTCCCTAATCTCCGTTGGCTTCTGCTCCGATCTCTTTTTTGCTCAAGATTAGACTTGATTAGAGGCCAGGGTGGGGAGGGACGGAGAGAGAGAGAGAAACAAAAGAAAAAAAGAACATTTGATTTCATTCCTGTAGTTAATATACATTGGGCCTCCCCACAAGTCACAGTTGGCCAAGGGTTGTTTTAAATGAATCCCCAAATTACTTTGTTGTGCAGCAAAGGGAGACTCTGAAAACAAGGTGGAGAGGGCATGGCTGCTCTCGTTGTTTAATATTTTCATCTCATCGTAAAATTTTTCCTCCATTTTCCTCATTTATTCACTGTATATATTTCATTATTTTGCCATGAAAACAAGCTATTTCCTCTCTGATTGTATTCTTGTCCTCAATTAGCTAATTCCTCCCACTGAGCGTGCTGGCTAATGAGGGCTGGTGCTATTTTGGCAGAGACCTTGTTTGTTAAAAATGGTGGGCTGTGCAGGGATGCACTGTATTTCATTTTAATTGAAAGCACAGCGGTGGCTGCACTGAGTGGGTTTCAGGCTCCTGGCCCTCCACCACCCTGTTACCCCTGTTACTTTGCCTGCCTTTGAGCAGGGAGGGTGGGCCTGGGGTGGAGCCTCTGTTTGGGCCTGTGTGTATCCAGAGGGGCTGGGTAGCAGTGGGAGGCGAAAGGGGGCAGCTTACCCCCCTTCCCCCCCACCCCAACACCCCTCCCATACTATCTGTGCGCTCCTGATGCCGAAGTGGAGGGCTTGAGTCTCCTTTCCCAGCTATGAGAGACTGGGCTCATCTCTGGCTCCAGCTTCAGAGACGATGACAAGAGAAAGAGAAATAAAAAGAGAGAAGAGTGAGTGAGTAAGAGAGAGAGTGGGAGGAAGGGATGAGGGAAGGAGAGAGGGGAAAAATAAAAAGATGATTGAAAGATTTTCATCATCCAAGCTTGCGTATGATTTGTGAAGGCTTGGAGAGGGCTTGATTGAAGCGGAGACGGTTGAGAGATGGGCAGCCTTCCAGGATTGATAACATCACAGTGGTATTTCAAATAGTGTTCTTTTGTGTGTGTGTGTGTGTGTGGGGGTCTCAGTGTGTGTGTATTTTCGTTGTCAAGGGAGGAATAGAAGGGAAAAACTCCTGCAATGGTTGCTGAGGATGATTGGAAAGGGTGCACTCCATATTAATGTTGAGTTGTGGGCCAGCACTGGGCTTGTCAGACGAACCCATCCTGCAGGGGCATGGGGCAGAATTTAGAATATTGATGGACACTTAATCAGGGCTTGTTAGATACCTGCTGTGGGAGCCTCACCGAGGGAAGATTGCGAGTAAGCTGATTTACTGGGGAGCAAGGCAGAGACCAAAAGAAGCACGGCTGCTCTGAGCCACAGTGGTGATGATTTGAATTCTCCCAGCTCGTCCTCCCTGTGGGTGATTTTCTCTAATCACAGTCTTTTAATGAAGAGCCTTCATGGGACTTTTGTGTGGCAGTGAATCGCTGAATTGATTCTCTGGCTGTTGGTGTGTGTGTGCACCCCCTCCTCTCTCCACACACACACACACACACATAGACGCACTAACCCCCATGACTAAAGAATACTTTAAGACGAAAGAATGGTTCAAATCTTTTCTCTCACACAAAAAGTCACTGTGAGTAAGCTGTTGAACTGTTGTGGTGTAGTGGATCCAGAATTGAGTAACAGCTTGGTTCTCATCTGCTTTAGGTTCAAGTATTTCTTTTGTAGCTTTAATAACATGAACTGTTAAAGAAACTAAAATGATGTAGACACCATTCTACTGAAGACATTGACAGCTGGACATTGAGAGCAGTTGTCCATATTTGGTATTGAAATATCTGCCGTATGTGAAGAGTTCTATTATGGGTTTTTTTCCTAATGTCCTCTCTCTTTGTCTCTCTTCTTTTTTATTCTCAATCCAGGTCCCTGACAGACTGGATGAGATGAGATCCTCATGTAGTGATTGCCATGGAAACCTGTGATTCTCCCTCTCTCTCAAGACAGGAAAATGGGCCTAAGATATCAAAGTTACGTGAGACGACACATCTTGATAATGAGGTGCCCGAGAAAGTCCCTGGGATGGAGCTTGACAAGGAAAACAACCCGACGAACGACAACTTGAGGACGGCCGAGGAGAGTCTGAGAGAGGTCGCGTTTGGACTGAGCACGGCGGAGAATGCGGCCGTCGCCCCGGTCGCTTCAGCTAAAGAGATCCCTTGCAACGAATGTGCCACTTCTTTCTCAAGTTTACAAAAATACATGGAGCACCACTGCCCGAGCGCCCGCCTGCCTCCTCCCAAGGACGAGAACGAGAGCGAGGCCAGCGACCTGGACGACAGTGACGTGGAGAACCTGACGGGAGAGATCGTTTACCAGCCCGATGGCTCCGCTTTTATTCTCGAGGACTCCAAAGAAAGCAGCCAGATAGCCCAGCCGGAGGCCAAGAGCCTCTTTTCCCCAGCACTGTACCCAAACTCTCAGACTGCTGCGGGGGACAAGACTGAGCAGTCTGCCGCTGCCCCAATGTCCTTCTACCCACAGGTGATCAATACCTTTCACATCGCTTCATCCCTCGGGAAACCATTTACGGCCGATCAGGCTTTCCCAAATACCTCAGCATTTGCAGGAGTCGGTCCTGTGTTGCACAGTTTCCGTGTCTACGACCTCCGACACAAGAGTGAGAAAGACTATCTAACCCTTGATGGCGCTGCCAAAAACACCTGTGTGTCCAAAGATGTCCCCAACAATGTGGACTTGTCCAAATTCGATGGTTGCATTAGCGATGGGAAAAGGAAACCAATTCTGATGTGTTTCTTGTGCAAGTTGTCTTTTGGTTATAGTAGGTCATTTGTAACCCATGCCGTGCATGACCATCGAATGACCCTCAACGAGGAGGAGCAGAAGCTCCTTAGTAATAAGTATGTCTCTGCCATCATACAGGGGATAGGCAAAGACAAAGAACCTCTTATAAGCTTTCTGGAACCAAAAAAATCCAATTCTGTGTTACCCCATTTTTCTACTGCAAACTTCATGGGTCCTGACCCTGGCTTTCGTGGTCTGTGGAATGCTTTTCATGTTGAAAATGGTGATTCTTTGCAGGCTGGTTTTGCCTTCCTGAAGGGGAGCGCGAGTTCTGCTGTGTCGTCGGCAAACCAGTCGCCAAGGAACGCCCAGATGCCAAAGGCTGAGATGAACCTGGGGGGAGCATCGGCTGCGGCAGTGAAGGCCAGCTCCGCGTCCGTCCAGCGCTCGTCACCACGCAGTGGAGCCAGGGATCAGGAGAGCAACTGTGAACGGCAGAAGGACCTTAGCACTTTGCATTCGAACGGGGAGTTCCCCATCAAGAGCGAGCCCGGCGAGTCCGGCGATGCCGAGGACGACGAAGACGCGTACTCGAACGAGCTCGAGGACAACGGCACGGGCCAGCTAGCGGATAGTACCAGTAGCAAAGATTTCCCTCTCTTAAACCAAAGCATTTCTCCTTTACTGTCCAGTGTGCTAAAATATACTGAAAGAGGTACTTCTCCGTCCTCCGCGACTGTTTCCGACGAGCTTGAGAAGACGAAATCGACTGCTGTCACGAGGGACAGCAACAACGACTCTTCCGCCAACGGCAGCGGAAAAGAGTTTGCCGACTCCTTGGGGGCAAGGGACGGAGGCACGCCGCCCTCGCACCCTAACGACCTGGGTCACCGAGACGACGAGAGCCCGGGCCCCATGCGCCAGCAAGCAGCTACTCCCACGAGCACGCCCGGCACCCCGGGCCTCGGGGAGGGCTCCCCGGGCAGCGGCGGCAGTGGGGGCAGCGGCATCGAGTGTCCGAAGTGCGACACCGTCCTGGGTTCGTCGCGCTCGCTCGGCGGCCACATGACCATGATGCACTCGAGGAACTCCTGCAAGACCCTCAAGTGCCCCAAGTGCAACTGGCACTACAAGTACCAGCAGACGCTGGACGCCCACATGAAGGAGAAGCACCCGGAGTCGGGCAGCTCGTGCGCCTACTGCCGCTCGGGCCAGGCCCACCCACGGCTGGCGCGGGGCGAGAGCTACACGTGCGGCTACAAGCCCTTCCGCTGCGAGGTGTGCAACTACTCCACCACCACCAAAGGCAACCTCAGCATCCACATGCAGTCCGACAAGCACCTGAACAACGTGCAGACGCTGCAGAACGGCGGCGTCGAGCCCGTGTTCAACCACGCGGCGCCCGTCGTGCCCAGCAGCGCCAGCCTGGCGGCGGCCTGCCAGGCCAGCGCGCCCTCGCCCTCCAAACCCAAGCAGAAGCCCACGTGGCGCTGCGAGGTGTGCGACTACGAGACCAACGTGGCGCGCAACCTGCGCATCCACATGACCAGTGAGAAGCACATGCACAACATGATGCTGCTGCAGCAGAACATGAAGCAGATCCAGCACAACCTGCACCTGGGCCTGGCGCCGGCCGAGGCCGAGCTCTACCAGTACTACCTGGCGCAGAACATCGGGCTGACCGGCATGAAGCTGGAGAACGCCGCGTCCGAGCAGCAGCAGATGATGATGAGCCCCTTCCAGCTTGACCCCGCCACGGCCGCTGCTCTCGGGCCCAACCTCGGTGAGCCTGACGCCTTAGTTCTCTTCTCTCTTTCTCTCTTTCTCTCTCTCTCTCTCTCTCTCTCTCTCTTTCTCCTTTTTTCTCTCATAGTGGCCGTGATGCCATTATTGTCCCCTGTCTTTCTCCTTGATTAAAAGCATGATTATTTTCCACCACATGAGAATTATTCTTAATCTTTCTTTCTTAATTTTTTTTTTTCTTAAGTCAGCTTAATCCACCCCTCGACTCGACGAGAGGGAGAAAAAAAAAATTAATATAAATAAATAAAGGCCACGTTGTGTCAGGGAGCAGATCTGGAGAGGTGTGGTTTAAACAATGACCCAGTAGCAGCTCACTCTCATCTCATCTACGGCGCTCGCAACCTGCAGGTCATCGTGTGACAGATGCGCAGGCTCCTGCTTCTAATTCTGCAACCAAACAGTCACCCTGCATTTCTCATCCTCTGTGTTAATACTGTCGTGTAATGACATGTCGGGCTCTACATCCCTCTCTGAAGCTGCAAATCTATCTCTCTCAGGAGCATTTTTCCCATTTAAAAAAAAAAAAAAACATTACATGAGTTATTGAGTGACGACTAATTTGGTGCTAAGCATTACACCGTTATAATTGTTGAATTTGTCAGTCGCGGTTTTCGGTGTCAGAAAACTGATCCATTTCCCTTGTAGAACAGAGGTGATCAAAAGAGTAAATTACAATTGAAAGAATGTAAGATTTTTTTTTTTGTAGAGGCTGAAAATACAGCCGGTTCTTTTGTATTGATCAGCTTTCATGCCTTTGGGGGGGAAAGAAGTACAAACTGAGGAGTGGCATGCCTGGAAGGAGTAATTAAAGCTATCTGATGAGGGAGTTTAGAAGTTGAAAGGGGTGATTGTAATTGATCCTGATTCAATCCTATTACAGCTTTTTATAGTTTAAGCTTTATAGAAGCCATACTCCACACGAGGCTTTATTTTATCAAATCCTTTTGTGTGGGTGCCCTACACCAGTCTCTTTCTCTCCCTTTCTCTCTCTCTCTGTCTCGTTTTAATTTCATGTAATAATAAAAATCCCTCCTTTCTCTTTCTACATTTCCCTCATTCTTTCGCTCCTATCTCTGATTTCCTCCTCTCTCCCTCCCCTGCACTTTCTCTCTCTCTCTTTCTCTCTCTCTCACTCTCTCTCTCACTCACTCTCTCTCTCTACTCTCTTACACCCACATGGACACTCTATCTTGTTGTATATCTGACGTTCCCCTTCTGTCTTTCTCTCTCTCTCTCTCTCTGCGTCTCTATCTTTGTCTCTCTCAAACATACTCTCTCCCTTTCCTCTCTCTCACTCACACACACCCAAACACAAACCTCCTTCACACACACACACATCATACTCTCTCGCTTTCCCCCTCTCTCTGCGTTTCTTTCTCTGTCTCTCTCAAACATACTCTCTCCCTTTCCTCTCTCTTTCTCACACACACACACACAAACACAAACCTCCTTCACACACACACATACTCATTCTATCTCTATCTGTCTCTCTCACTTTCCCTCTCTCTCTCTCTCTCTCTCCCCCTCCTTCTCTACAGTAAATAACGAGGTGCCGGTGGAGTTCCGTCTGGCGAGCGGTCAGCTAATGGGTGACGACCTGTCGGTGCTGTCGGGCGGCGAGCTGTCGTCCTGCATCAGCGACCCGCAGCTGAAGCTCTTCCAGTGCGCCGTGTGCAACCGCTTCACCTCGGACAGCCTGGAGGCCCTGAGCGTGCACGTGAGCGCCGAGCGTGCCCTCCCCGAGGAGGAGTGGCGCGCGCTCATCGGCGACGTCTACCAGTGCAAGCTCTGCAACTACAACACGCAGCTCAAGGCCAACTTCCAGCTGCACTGCAAGACGGACAAGCACATGCAGAAGTACCAGCTGGTCGCCCACATCAAGGAGGGCGGCAAGGCCAACCAGTGGAGGCTAAAGTGCATCGCCATCGGCAACCCCGTGCACCTGAAGTGCAACGCCTGCGACTACTACAGCAACAGCGTGGAGAAGCTGCGGCTTCACACCACCAACCAGCGGCACGAGGCGGCTCTCAAACTCTACAAGGTGAGTCGCTTTTCTTACTCTCCTACACACGCTCCCCAACAACTCCCACCAAGTGCCGTGACAGTGGGAACATCCAGTAATATACACAAAAACACATTGTCCTATTGTGCAGCAGACAGTTAAATGCACAATGTAGATTATTTTTAGCGTTAGGTAGCCGCTCGATGTTATAGAGCGTTGGTAGTCTCTTTGGTGGAGCAGGAAAGCTGTGGGGGGTTTTGCGAGTGCCTTTTTATGATGTCAGATGTCATTAGTAGACCTGTAAATGTAATTTGCTCCCTGTACCCCCCACACACACACACACACACAGACACACACACAGACACACACACGACCTCTCTCAGCACTCTTTTCCTGTAAACCAGTAAGATGCCAGTCAGGTCATTTACATGATGCCTTTGGAAATCAAACTTAATTGAATTCTTCCACAGAACGCAAAAAAACATCACAGATAAGCAACAGCAAAGCAAGCTGAGCCGTAATTGTTGTTTTTCGAAATCTTCACCTCAGTAACACTACAAAAAAGGGAAAAAGAAATGACTGTGTCATCTCTTGAGTGACATGTTGCTTAAAGCTTTCAAAAATATCCTTAGAAGAGTCACTAATTGCGTGTGTGTGTGTGTGTCTGAGAAATGTAGGGAAAGACAGATTTACTGTCTCTTATTTGTGTATCAGAGAAGGAGGTGGAGTCAGGGTTTATTTTTAGTGCAGTCTGTGTTTTCATGAAAGCTCTGGTCATTCCATTTCAGTGCATGAATATTCTCAGGGTAATTTTCTGTTGTTATTATTATCACTTCTTTTTTATGGTTTTCATGCCTGATGAAGTCAAGCCCTCAGCTGATAGCTGATCTGTGTGTCTGTCTGTGTCTGTGTGTGTATGTGTGTGTGTATGATCTGTGTGTGTGTGTGTGTGTCTGTGTGTGTGTGACACTGTTGTCTCTTCCTGTGCTTAAGTGCTTTCTGGTGTTGACTTACTGGGTTGGTGTGATGGCCTGAGACAATAATACTGGCATCCTGAAATCATAGAGCAGGCATTATGTCCCAGGCTCATTAGAACAGTGTTCAGGATAAACTATGTTAACATAATGAGGATCTATTGACAAGCGTTCGCCGCTTTTGGCAAAGGGGACCCATAACCCTCCTGTGGATGTATGTTTTGAAATATTAATTTAGTCCATAACAATGGCTAGCCTGTATTGTAAATTGGCAGTCTTGTAGTCATAATGAAATGCTGTTTTTATTACCTCATTTCTGAAATGAAAGCAACAATATCCACAGAACTCTATTTGAACTGAGGAGCTTAAAGAACACAGGAGAAAATACCCCCAACACACACACACACATTCAGTCACTCACCCACACACACACACACACACAAAACACCGCTGTCCATAGAATATTCATTTTTTACGATTTTCCTCTTTTAAGTCTTTTCAAGTAGAAAAGGTCAGAGAAGACTTGCGGAGCATCGGGCCCCCCTCACGTTCCTCATGTATTCATGCAGTGCTAGTAATGTTGCGTTAGCGACTGAACAACAAAGACTAAATCCCTCTCCCAGTGAAGTCAGCGGGAACGGAACCAAGCCCTCAAAGAATCGCATGTGGATTTCTTCTCCCCCCTTTTCTCCCGGCGTGGAATTAAAAGAGCCTCGGTCCATGGGAATGTTTTGAAATCCTTAGCAGTTTAAAACAGGAGGGACTATTTGGGGGTGGAGGGAGTGGGGGTTGGGGGTGAGTGGGGGGGTTCTCCGCTAATTCTCTAAGCAAATAAAAAAGATTCCATGGCAACAAAGAGCATTGCTGATAATGTTGGGAGACAAGCAGATTGAAGATTAGGAGGTGAGGAGGGCATTGCTGAGGCCTGTGAGCTCAAAGTAGCTAGCAGTGGTCACTACACGCACTAGCATGGCTACAGGCACATGCACATAAAGAGAGCGTTTTGTTTGCACACTTCTATGTGCTGAGGGGGTCAGCAATGCTGTCCTTTTTAGGCTGGGCATAAAAGTGATCCAGATGTTGCCCTTGACCGCCACTCCAGACCCGGTTGGAACTCCACTTAGCCACCGTTTCAGTGCCAGAATTCTTCCAGCGATTCTAGAAAGTTCACATTTTCCTGTTGACATTCAGAGTAGCACTTGGTGTATGAGTGTGTGTGTGAGAGAGTGTGTGTGGGTGGATATGTGCATGTGTGTGTCTGTGTGTGCCGGGGGGGGGGGGGATATGTGCATGTGTGTGTGTGTGTGTATGTGTGCATCTGTGCATGTGTGCGTTTGTGTGTGTGTGTGTGTGTGTGTGTGTGTGTGTGTGTGTGTGTGTTTGAAACAACACAAAGTAACCATTCTTTAATTTATGCCCACAGAGCAGAATTGCTGTGAAGTGTGGCCATCTGAGTTGCGCTTGGGCCATAATACCTTTTTAACCCATTTATTGTCTCAGGATGATTATGTGGCAGAACAGCAGGTGGCTGTTGCAGGCACATTTGGGATTAAAAAGGGAGAGGGGTGCCATTCTTTAGGCCTGAATTGAGAGAAAATCCTACGCCAGCGTGGCAATTGTGCTTTCCTATTTTAATATGGAGGTGAATACGTTTGTGCTCAGGGAGGGGTAGGGGTGAGAGAGGGAAAGAGAGAGAGAGAGAGAGAGAGACGGAAAATGGGAAAGTTCACATGATGGCCACACATGATAGTCATTATGTGTCGGTTTACCAATAGGTAAAGCAGGAACACAAGATGGCCGCCCCAAGCTGACACTCTTCATGTGTCAGTTGTTAAGCTGAATGGTAGCCAGGTGAAGTCTCTGAACTGTGTGTGTGTGGGGGGGGGGGGGTAGCCAGACGAGACAGAGGTTGAACGGTTAGTCCTCCAGCCATCATGCATTCACCCATCCACCCCTACCTTCACGCGTGAGAGGGGAGGAAATCTGTTTTACAGATGCCAGTTTAATGTCTTTGGCAGAAATGGGACTATTTTACTCAGAGACATGTGGTAGTAAAGTTATATAAAAAAGATTTCTTTATTTGACCAGAAAAACACCTCTTCTTTTATGTGTAAAGGTGAAAGGCACATGGGAGTGGGTCGTTTGGCCAGGCGCACAAAAGAACAAAGTGTTGATGACCTTCCCATATGGTCATGGAACACAGAATATCTTTATGGCTGAGAAACGATTGAAGACACAAACAAAAAGCATATTCAGGATTTTATTACTGCTTTGTTCCTGGAGAACGGGAACTCAAATGGCAGCTTTTCCAGACATTTTAAAAGGGTCCAGATTATATTACATTAGCAGCACAATCTCCCCTTCTCTTCTCCGCAAGTGCACCACAGGAGAACACAGGAAGTGACTCACCTTCACTCTAATACGCCGAGCATGGCTGTTTATTGGTTATGCTATTCCTCTAATCCACCTTTAGGAGTGGAGCTATAAGGCACGACGTGGAGCCTTTTTGGGTTTTTTTTTACACACACTGTGTCATGACGTGCTTGTTGAAAACAGATATAATATCGACTTCTGACTCAGAGCAGGACTTGCGCTCGGTGGTTTGTTTGCTTAGTTCGTGTCCAGTGGTGATTGGCGTTGGTATGATATAATTATGACTAATAAACACAGGTATAAACACAGATGTAGGGGAAGAGTAAATCTGTCAGAGCCATTCAAAGGCGGGCGTAACGCCCCATCGCAGAGAGACAGGAAACCTGCACCGCCCCAGAGAGAGACAAGAGAGAAGGAGAGGGAGAGGAATGGAGGATTTAGCAGTGGGAAGCACGCGGGTCATTTAAAGCCAAGAATGTTCATGGTCGGTGTGTGTTTGAACGAAGGCCCTACACAGAGCTGGAGAGAGGCATCTGTGTGTGTGCGTGTGTGTGTGCGTGTGTGCGGGGGTGGGGAATGCAAATACCAGTGCGCACCTGTTCCTCAGCTGGATGAGGCTTTAGTCCTGTGGGGGTAAGGGGAGTTGGGAGGGGAGGGAGATTCTCATCCATAAGTCTATGAGCTGCTTAATTACAGCAATGCCCCACAAAACCCACCCCCCAACCCAGTCCTCCCTCAGCAGTCCATAGCACTGTACCAGGCCCATAGAAGCACGTCCTTCCATCTGTATCCCTCCTTCTTTTCTGTCCTCCACAAAGGCAACAGCCAGTCCTTTACTCCACCTCTTTTTGTCCTCTACCACCTTCCTGTTCTCCTCTTTCTTTCCTCTGTTTCTCCCACTTTTTCCATTTATTTTGTCTCCTCCCTTTTTTCTCCTCCTGCCTTCTCTTTCTCTAACCCTTTTCTTTCTCTCTCTCTCTCTCTCTCTCTCTCTCTCTCTCTCTCTCTCTCTCTCTCTCTCTCTCTCTCTCTCTCTCTATCTCTCTCTCCCTACCCGCTCCCATCTCTCTGTAGACCCAGGGGGACCAGGGCACACATAATGCTCATCTTTATCATCCAGCCGTAGTGAGAGTGAGAAAGAGGGAGAGACAGGGAGGGAGGGAGGGAGGGAGGGAGGGAGGAGGGAGGGAGAGAGGGAGAGATGAGTGAGAGATACAGAGGCGAGTGGGAGAGCGAGTGGAGAGATGGTGGCTGCGCGGGCGACTCCGGCGCCACGGCCGGCCCTGCGCTGCCTCCACAGCCCCCTCCTCTCCCCCTGGGGAGAGGCAGATAGGCCATCTCATTATCCCTGATACGGATGGCAACACCAGTGCCTCGGCCAGGGAAATGAGAAGGGGAAATTAAAAGACGAGAGCAGAGCGAAGCAGGGGAGAGAAGGGAGGAGGAGGAGATGGGAGGAGGAGAGGAATTTCAGATTCATCAAAAAAATACTTCTCTTTTCAACAGCCACTTTTACGATTGTCTCATCCCAATTTCTCAGTGTGTGTGTGTGTGTGTGTGTGTGTGTGTGTGTGTGTGTGTGTGTGTGTGTGTGTGTGTGTATGTGTGTGTGTGAATGTGTGAGATAGATATGAATGGATATAGATACTGTACATATGAATATATTTCCTTTTTGCTAGAATCATCTTTTTTCTCTCTCTTTTTTGTCCAAATGCAAGATGGCTGCCCCTCTGACGGGGGTGTTATTAAGTGTGCCATTATAGCACATTCATTACAGCAGGTCAGTCTCCCCCCGCTCTCATTTGAAAATCAAATGCCCCATATATATGCACCTCTAATTATCCAACTGTCATTTCACCCCGCGTGAGTCGAAAATGGACAGGAGATTGAGTCGAGTGTATTTGCATAAAAAGACATTGTATGCTTCAGAGCTACAAAATGGGCCCATCTCCTCTTGAACCTTACACACTAAGACTACTCCTCCTCCCTCCACTACCATGCTGATTCTTTCACACACAAGCATGCACACATGCGCACACACACACACACACACACACACACACACACACACACACACACACACACACACACACACACACACACACACACACACACACACACACACACACTCAGACACACACACTTATACATGTCTGATAGACTGGGGAAAATACTATAAAAGTGCCTCCACTATAACTCAGTATTGAATTTAATTTCAGATTGTCCATATTTTTGGTCTCCGCCTAGAAGAGTAGGTGAACGCGTAGGAGATGGGGGAGTGAGAGAAATGTAGAATGGGAGAGGTAGAAAGACAGGAAGGGATGGAGAGGGAGAAAGAGAAGACAAAAGAGAAAGGGAGGGAGGTAGTATGACATCCAGGAAGTTGCCCCTTACCTGGGCTTGCCTGAATGAGGTGAGTGGCTCTCTGCTCCTCAAGCAGGCAAGCTAACAGGGAGCTAATGCTAGTGCTAAGGCAGTCACACCACAGGCTACTGTACACCCCAAATAACAACCCCCATAACACCAACACATTAACACACCACCACCCGAGTTTACTCCTGCTCACCATGAATAAATGCATGTCAGCATGCTCTCTCTCATTCTACACCCCCCTCCCTCTCTCTCTCTCTCTCTCCCTCTCTCTCTCTCTCTCTCTCTCTCTCCTGCTCCTGCTGAACACTGTAGCAGATTATTCAAATGCTCTGGGCTTTCACCTGCGTGGGGATTACAATGAGAATCTTTCAGAGGTCTGTGAGCATAGGAGGGCCTTAATTAAAGCATAAAGACAGATGAGTGCTCCTACAGCACAAAGACAACCAGGGAGGGGGGGGGCATGCTGGTCTAGCAGCCGACACCCCCTCCACACACACACACACACACACACACACACACACACACACCTCCCCAACCAACCTCCTCCATTAATCCTCATAGATATTAATAGGAATTTCCCCCCTGTTCTCTACCCCCTCTCTCTGTCTGCACAGTCACTACCAGATGGTCATCTTGACAGGACTGAAGTAGAGGGGTTTAGGGGGGGGCCCAAGGCGTTTGGCCTGGGCCTTGTGTGTGTGCTGATTGACACGAGTGGCATATTGTTTAATTGCCTGCACCCCCACCACCCCCTCCTTTGCTTGTGTCCCCCCCCCCCAAGCAGTGTGAGTCGCTAACTGAGTGGACACCATCTGAAGATGCTCTGATATTAATAACCAGATGTGATCCGGTTCCTGGTCCCAGGGTCAGGCCGGGCGGGGTCGGAGCGTTTGTCTGTGTGCAGGGGACTGTGAAGCCTATTGAGGGTGACAGGTATGGGAACGATACCAGGGAGTAGCGACCTACAGACTGACCACAGAGAGAGAGAGAGATGAGGAGAGAGAGATAAAGAGAAAGAGAGAGGAAGAGAGAGAGACAGAAAGGAGGGGGGAGAAAAAGGAAAAAAGGGGAGTGTCTCACTGCTGAGAGGAACAAAGAATGGCAGGAGTTTGTCATTTTTTCTCTTTCCATCCACCCCTCTGTCCGTCCTTCCTTCCTCCCCCCACTCTCTCTCCCTCCCTCTCTCTCTCCCTCCCTCTCTCTCTCTCTCTCTCTCTGGGGGATTTTGACCCAGCTTAACAAAGGATGACTCACAGAGCTGTGATAAGACCAGCCGGGGAAGGGAGTTGAGTTGCAATCATTTGATACTCCTGCTAAAATACCCCGGCTTAGAATAATTAGCTTTGTTTTAACTCTCTAGATGCAGTTAGAAAGCAAACTCTGAGGTTTAAGCCCTGAAAAACATCATTTGCCATGGAAAAGCTTGTGTCAGAAGTGCATTGTTTTCCGTAGTAAGAGCCTCTTATGTCTGTTATGGGAATAGTTAGAAAGTTAATGAATTATAATATTGCACACCACTGTATAATAGTTCAAAAGAGCTCTGCCAGTGTTTTTATTATGGGTGCATGAAAGCTGTGCTGCTATGTGCACAGAAATGTCATGCACATCTCGACTAGTTCATTTTCATCCAGTAATAACACGACCTGTTCAGATGCAGCTAGTTTGTTATGACTACAATGCTTGAAAAATAATAAGAAAAGAAAGTTGTATAGGCTAGCATGACGACTTTTATGCCAGGGTATATTTTTCTGCTAATTGTTTTGACAATGTTTATTTAGATGATGGCTTGTCGAATTGTGAAACGGTGTGTTAGGCATTGGGTTGCAGACCTAGGGACTCGTTTAACCTCTCCTGGGCCAACACAATACGATTGACCTCCCTCAGGTTCAGATGGATTAGATTGCCACCCGTAATCCTTAATACTTGAAATAGACCTGATAGAAGTCCTCTCTCACTTGTTTAGGATTATGCTCCTGAATTTCTGCCCATTTGGTGAAATTAACCCATTGAATTAGGTTTTTTTCTGTTAACTGTTCACTGGGCATTAAAAGCATTCAGTTGGAGCCAGATGGCTTGTGGCTTTTTTAATACCAACACTAATAACAACGCATTAGGCATCAGAATTATTTTTTCCCCCCAGCGTTCGTCAGCTAGCCTGTTGTTTCTCTACGTTGAATATGTTTTCTTTTGGCTGATGATGATGTGTGTGTGTGTGTGTATGAAGCCGAAGCTGTGGGACTGGAGAGAGCTGGCTGCCTTGCTTCCCTGCTTCTCTGGGAGAACAAAGGCAAACATTTCAGTAATCTTCAAAGTGCCACTGGTATGTTGAGTGGACTCTGGTATGTAGACTACGGCTGAAGCTTTTCACCGAAAAACAACGTCCTTCCTTTTAAGGGCCATGACTGCATAAACTGTGGTCAAAGGCATTAGCAATATTGCTCATATCGGTTTACTTGATGGAGCACCCAAAATAGGAGATGCCCTCTTTTTTCTTGCTCTGACGTTTATTTATGCTAGCGAAATGATGATGTAGACGTTTATATGCGTGCAAATGAGTGTAAAGAAATCTGAACTTGCATAAGAGGGAGGAAGTGTGGTATGAGACGCACACAGGTATGAGAGAAAGAGTGGGTGTGTAGGTGGTGGGGTGGGGTATTACATTATGACATGTGTGAACAGACAGCCCATTGCACAGTGTTCCTTCTTCGCCTTCATTTGTCGGAGTGCAGGTTAAAAGCGGTTATCCCAAAGGGTGCTTTAGAGCTGATTTTCTGAAGGAATATGTAAAGTGCCAACGAAGAGGCCGCTCTACAGAGAGAGAGAAGGGGTGGGGTGGTGGGGGGCAGAGGGAGGGAGAGGAGCAAATGAGTAGAGTGTGCCGTTTAAAGCATGTTCCTCTTCATCCTCCTCTCTCTCTCTCTCTTTCTCTCTCCCTCCCCCTTCTCTCTGCTCTCCCACTGTTTAAATAGGATGCAAATCAGGGAACCACCTCCATGTTGTTGTCGAGAGGGCGGGAGGAATAGTGGCTGTGTGTGTGTGAGTGAGTGTGTGTGTGTGTGTGTGTGGGGGGGTGAAGCAGGCAGCTGGGACATGAAAGTGAAGTGTTTAAAATCCATGAATAGGGAAAAGCATGCGGTTTCAGCCCTGACTTGTTGAGGGCTTATCTGATGTGTGGAGCTCTGGGGCAAGGAAGGGCTTGTGGGGTGGGATGGAGGGGGGGCAGATCTGGGAGCAGAGATTGGGAGATGGGGAGGGGGTCATGTCAAGGGTATGTATCATCTATATAGGATGCCATATGATTGCATGCAAAAACAGGGTGTACTGTAGTTCCTGTGTAGTCAAATATTTGACTGCAGTACACTTCCCTGTGTGTGTCTGTAGGTGATGTATGTGTGTGCCTTTTAAAGAGGTTTCACTTAAAAGACATATACTTGTCTTATCTCAGATGTTTACAGTTTGAATAACTAAAAATACAAGTGGAAATGTTGGGCGTCTGCTCTTTGTCTGTGCTGTTGTTATCCGGGCTTGTTAAATGTCCCTGTCCAGCTGCAATAAGCCATTCCGAGGCAAACTCCGCCAGCTATAATTCACAGTTTCACATGTGCTCTCAGAGAGCGTCAAATGAGAGTTCGAGGCCAAAGACGGTTCTGCCTCTCTTAGAACTTGTGAAACCGGTTCCCAGAACTCAATTGCAGCCAGGAGGGAGATTGTTAGCGGCGACGCAGTTGGATCTCTGGACTTCTTCACTCCCAGGCGAAGACAGGGAAGGCTTTTAAGGGTAATGGTAAGGTCAGTAAATTTAACGGGAAATAAGTGTTCAGGCGACAGATTTTAAATCACCGTAATATAAATACAGCTCCATTTTGCTCTGCCGTTTGCTTTCTTTTTTAACACAATTTAAACAGCGGACGTGCTCTCCTGTCCGTCCCTGTCATGACCGGGATTAGCAGGAGAAGATTTAACACTGCCTCTTAATCTTCCATATCAGCTCGGAGAGGCTGACGGGATATGGAAATTCTTTCATTTTCATATTGCATTTGCTTATTTTCTTTTCAAATTTTTTTTGTGTGTATATGTGTGTTTTCCTCGTCTTTGAAATGTATCTGTGATGTCACAAATGAACAAAAATTCCCTTTTTTTCGCCCTCTCTCTTTTCTAAGATACATCTGTTTTTTGTTACATCTTGTAAACTATGGCTGGTTTTCTTCCACGAACGTGTTTATGTAACTCTGCTAATTCTAAAAACCTTAGCTGGAGCTTCTTCAAATTGCTCTCATTTTTATGGCCAGAAATACCCCAGTGATGTATGCGCGCGTGGTAAGCATCCACAGACGCTTGTTGCCCCGGCGACTTGCCATTGTTAAATCAATTTGGGTCATTTTCAAAAGAGTGGCAAACTTCCGCCTGACCTCAAACCAGCACTGTGTGTCAGACACAGGGTCCCTCTCCTCCCTTCGAAGGCATAAGAGGGGGGAGTGGTGTGTGTGTGGGGGGGTTAGGCCTAGTGCTGTTGCATGTCATTGTCTGGGGCGTGTGATGATGCAGTTTCGTGTGACACGGCCTACAGTGGGTCACTGCAGGGCGAGAGAGGAAGAGTTAATTTTTTTACATTTTTTAATGGGCGTCCATTGGTGGAAATGAGTCTTGAGGTCTCCCATTTTGTTCATTAATTTTCTCCTGTTAAGCGTGCGTGCTAGCGACCACAGGAGGACAGCCTGGGTTGCGTATTGTTATCCCCAGTCTAATGAAACATGCCAGATCAACCACATTAGCCGACTGGGAGAGTATTCTGGTGTTTTTACAACCTTTTTCATAAATCTTCCCCTATGGTGAAACAAAAAGTGGAGGGTGGTAGGTTTGAAGAGTGAATAGACTGTGAAATATCGTACCACCAATAGAATGAAATATTCTTTGTCTAGTTTTACTGAAGTGGTTGAAAAACCATTCTTCACTGCCTGTTCTGGATCGACTTGTTAGACCTTCACAGCAAAGGAACAGCCTCAACCCTTTGTGACATACCAGTTGGCGATTAGCACATTAAGAAATTCACATTTAAAAAGACTATTAAAAGAGAAGAGAAGAATCACAGACTGCAGCCCCAAGGTTCCCACACTTTATATCTTTGCTAATAGATTTAAAGTTTCTAGTGAATGGAGTCCTTTGTCCCCACCATTCACAGCTATCTGGATCATACTAAACTGTGCGGCCTTTGCAGCAGCTTTTGTCGGCCAGTATAGCAATAGGTGCCAACGTGTAGCCCCAGTTGGAAACTGTTTCATGTATTCAACTGCCTGGTCCAGGCCTCTTATTGCTTTGGCTTCTGCGTGTCATCATACTGGATTTTTTCCAATGCTAGGTTTTGGACGGCCTTGGAAAAATCGGGCCGTCGCAAATCCCGAGCTGGGGAAACGGCCGGTTCTTTCGGACGCTTATTTGAAAGCGATTACTGCAAATGACAGGCTTTGGAGACTATTTAACATGGCCGTCGTTTCTGGGATATTCATTTTGGACAGACCCCAGGGCGTGTCTCGCAGCTTCCCTCCACCGCTCCTCAAAATAAGAACCACCTCAGAGGGACACAGAGCTCCACTGAAAGACGCATTGTGCTAATTCACTTATTTTCTTTGGCGGCCATTTGTGAGGAAGATTATTATTATTACATGACCTAAGCAGCTAACCAATAAGGGTTACACTCCCCAGACCGAACCCAGAAGCCATAATTATACCTGATGTCTCGGAGGCTGAGTTTTCAACAAAAAAAAAAAACTAAATAAATACATCAGAGAAGCAATTTTTTGATTTCCTCACCACATTCCTAAGGACATGCTGAGACGAGGGGGGAAAAATAGCGAAGGACGATGTCACTGGTGCCTCTGCTCTGTGCTGTGAGATGAGCAGACTTCAGCCTCGTGAGTGAGCCTTTCATATGGAATTCAAGGGGCATACCTTTCCCCCTGAAGAATTTGGGCTGCGCTGCCAACTGCTACATCGCCCGTGATATAGCATTACATTTTTGCCTTGGGGCTCAATAGTGGTTTGCGAGTAACATGTGTTTGTTGGGTGTTAGCATTGATGGAATTGTATACCTGGCCAGCCTCCAAGTAACGCTGGTATATGTTGAAGGAGGAGAAAAAAGGAGGGGGGGCAGACCTGTAAGGTACAAAACAAGCTTTTGTTGTTTTTGGAATGCTGAAGGCACCAGTGTTGCACCGGAAGCAGGCTATGCTTCAGAGCCATGCAAACAGTGAGGACTAGCGGAAAACGCTGATGGATATAGATATGGATGGAGAAGGGTTTCTTTTTTCTCTCTCTTCCCTTTCTCTTTTTGCCTCTCACCACACATGTTATTAAAACATAGTTGTGGTGATGCATGGTTCCAGGGCAATTATACTGCAGCTTATTTTAGGTATGTGTTCATTAGTTGGCTCTGTGTTTTTCATCGTTAATGACAGGAAAAAGTCATGTTTGCATTGAATGCCCTAATTTGTCTTTGGTTAGAAATAAAAACTACTCTCCTTCTCTCTCTCTCCCTCTCTTTCTCTCTTTCTCTCTTTTTCCCCTCCTCCTCCTCCTCCTCTGACTGATCCTCATCTTTCCACCGGAGGAGGCAAGGGGAGCTCAAGCAGCCTGACTGCTTATGATGCCACTAATGAGACTGGTTTGTCACTGAAGACAGTACAAACATAACCACCCCCTCCATACACACACACACACAAACACACACACACACACACACAGATTTCCCCTCTCCATTCCTACATCATGTGTGTGTGTGTAGTGTAGGGTGGGGTGGGGTTGGATGGTGTTGATAGTGAAAGGTGTTTTGTAATCATTGAAGTCAGCATAAATAAAGAAGCCTCTCTGTTGAGGTTCAGGAAGACAGCTTCCCAGGGAATTTACGCCTCGTGTTTGACAGGTGAAAGAAGTCCCAGGCGTGGGGATTTGCATTGTTTTGTCTCTGTCTCTATCCTACTGCTGAGCACGGTGGGTAGGTGGGGCGGGCTGATGGAGTAAGGGGGGTTTAGTCTGTCTGATTAGGCCCATGGAGCCCTGGGAATCAACCAGCATTCTGCCCCCAGTAGACTTCCTGTCTCTCAGGGTGCCCAGTCCCAGGCCCACGGTACTGCGGAGCTGCCACACACTGGCACACACACGGCTTGGGGGCGCGGAGGGACGACGTGTTAGCTAAAGTGATTGGTCCCCGGGGGCCTTGAGCTGTTGGTTGTTTGCCAAGTGCTAATCTAGTACAATTATCCATCAAACAGACACGTCCCCCACCATATTGTTGGGCATGGGTCTTTTCGCCACCCACAACAACAACAGCAACAGCTTTTGGACCAGTTTCAACTTTTTTTGTTATGTTCTGGAGCTGTCAACAATATGTTGGAGTGACTGGAAAAGTACACAAATTAAGATTGAATAGATGCCATTATTAATTAGTTTATTTTTGTTCTGTGTGTACAGTATGTGTGTCTCTCGCCCATGCTAGCTGTCTCTCTTTGTGTGTGTGTGTGTGTGTGTGTGTGTGTGTGTGTGTGTGTGTGTGTGTGTGTGTGTGTGTATGTTCCAGCTACAATCAGACATTACACGAGATTGTTGAGGTTATGGGTGGGTGTTTTATTTTTTGAGAAGCTGGAGACGAGGGCGGTGGTGGTGGGGGGGGGGGGCTAAAGTGTTACACGATGCCCCAAACATTTCAGCTTTTGTAGCCCATGTATTACCACGCACTGAGTCTGGCACAACTAAAAATGGTAAGCTTAAACCTCATAAATCAGAAATCCCCGAGCCCTAGGTCCAGCAGGGCTTGTACCCGCGCCAAAACAGTCTATAAAAGGAAAAAGAAAAATACAGTATTTCAATATAGGTCTTGAGCAAACAACGAGGAATTTGCTGATTGAGAATAAATTAATATTTCTAAAATTATGGGCAGCTTTGTTTCTGTCTAATGCTAAAACCATTTGACATGTCAAATTGTTTTGTGTTTTATTAGAGCCGTGAAAGCTGATACTCCACCATGATTGTGCTGTTGGGCTATTCAGGATTTATATTGATGGGAGTCGGAGAGCCTTGTACTTATACATATAGTGTAGCTCCAAGGCTATTTTTTTTGTGCTGTTTAAAATGTCTCACACAAAACTCTTTGCTTGTTCTTACCAATTAGAGATTGCTGAGGGATGTTCTGAGAGTTGTTCCTTTAACCTGGGGTCTAACTGAACACACTGAACACAAATAACGAAGATGACTGCCTGCTGCTCATGTCTTTAAAGTGAATGTTTGTTTATCCACATTGGTTATAAGTTATAATCTGGTTTGGTCATCTTGGTGCATAGAACAAATGATATTGTTGATTTCTCGGAGCCTGCTATAATAAAGCGGAGCTGGAATGGCCCATGTGTTATTTTCACTAACTGTATAAGTATTGAAAATCAATTAATGACTGAAAGGTTGGGTAGACATCTGTGTGTGTGTGTGTGTGTGTTTATTTTTTTTGAAGGCAGTGGAGGAATTAGAGAGTGTGGGCCTCAGGAATGAGATTGTGCTGTGCAGTAATCGAGTTATCGAACAAACGAGTTTTAGGCTGCGCAGATTCAGAAGAGATACAGCTTGAAATCTCAAGCCCCTTTGTTTCTAAAACAAACGCAGTGTAACGTTGTACTTTTACAACGGTACAACACACACACAGCAAATAAAACCACAGCGCACAATGTGCGCTAGAAGGAAGATGTTGACAGGCCGTATAGCAAAGCGCTCTGGGTAACGCACGTTTTTTGAGCCACTGTAGGATTCTTGGAGAGGTTTAGTTGCTGATTGTGTCAGGGCCAAAAAATCCGTTTTCAGGGTCTGAAAGAGTGAGAGAGGGCGGCCATACAAGTAACCTGGCATGTCAGGGGGGGCCTCCTTTTGGGAAAGAAACAAAGATAGCCATAATTAATGACCCTGAGTTCCTGCCAGGAAAGCTTTTCTTCTGACAACTCCAACTTAATTAAAACTTAAGATGTTTCAATGGCCACAGAGAAAGACCCCCCTCCCTACACTTACACACACAGACACACAGACACACACAGACACACACACACACACACACACACACACACACACACACACACACATGCACATACACACACACACACACACACACACACACCTTACTTAAAAGTCCATACAGCAGACTCGTGAGAAAAATTTCCCCCAAATTAAAAAAAGGGGGTAAAGATATGTGTGAGTATGTACATTGTGTGTGTGTGTGTGTGTGTGTGTGTGTGTGTGTGTGTGTGTGTGTGTGTGTGTGTGTGTGTGTTTCCACTGGTGCCATGCATCTAAACCCTGACAAGTCAAAGAATCTATTTAGTCAGTCTTTTTTCCTTCTTTCTTCTCCTCTCACACCTGCAGCCGAGCTGGCATTTCCTCTAAGCCCCGAGAAGGCCGTGTTTCCCCCCCCTTCTCTTTGGGCCTCAGCGGAAGATCAGATAATGGAGGCCTGGCTCTGGCTTTTGTTTTTGTGCATTGTTCATTAGCCTGGGAGTACTGTAGGCACACTTGATATGCTTGGCTTGCGTGGCGAGTGGGGGAGGGGGAGGGAGAGGGATCCTGGCAGGACGAATGGGAGTGTAGACGGAAGGGGGTAGCATCTTCTATGAATGCCTTGCATGGTGCAGCAATGCCCGGGCCTCGCACAATTTTAATGCAAAACTTTGGTGCAAATTAAAGCTCGCCGTTGACAGGGGCCTGCCCCTGAATGCCGGATCCCTGCTGTTCGCTACACATTAGCGCTGCAAAGAACAATGTGCCAAGCTGGACACCGTGCACAAAGGCAGTGTTTTAAACACGTCCGTTTTTTCCTCCCCTTTTAGTTTTTTTTTTTTTTTTTTTTTTGTCTCTTTCTGTTTTTCTCCTCCCTCCTCCCTCACCCAGCCTTCCTCTCCCCCCCTTTTTGTCTTGTTAACAAGCTTCACAGAGCGCAAACACTTTACCTGTGTGTCTAATTGTCTAGAAAAGGCCAATCTGGTTTGGGGAAGTGGCTGGAAAGTGGTCCACCTTTTCCCGGCCAACGGGTCTTTGGGAGGAAATAATCAGGGGAGAAATGAGGCGATTCTAATAGCTATTAGCAGCTAGCTTATGGACTCCCGGCAGAAGAAAACAAGTGGAGGGGTTCTCTGGCCGTCTCTAGCAGGCCATGCAGGTCAGGCTTC
>NC_063204.1:24885542-24895542 GCF_017589495.1 Alosa alosa
TATTGCACACACTGCATCAATTTCTTCAGAACAACGGTTTTCTTTCAGGTCCTCCTTATAAACATTTTATTATGTATTTCCTTACAGCTTACATATTAATGTTGGAGAGTGATTTCAATTTCAACCCTTTCAGGTCTCCTGCGCACACTCGTGTCAAATGAAGTGTTCATGTGCCCAGTTAGTCAGAAGGGTGCTAATGTACATAAACTGTGAGACAAAGAGAGAATTTATGCTCACTGTGCAGGGGCCTGAGTTTTCGGGTTTTATGAATATCACAATTCAGCTGCCCGAGGATGTAAAAACGGCCTGAAAGATAAATATGTTAGTAGAGAGATAAACCTGATAAACCTGCTGGCCTCCCCGTTTCTGGCACGGTTTTTGTTCGGGCTCTCAAAAACCACCGACTCGAAAGTAGAGCAAAATACATGGACACTCTGTTTTGTTTCAGAGCTACAAATCAGACAGAGTGTGTCACAAAGAGCACAGGGTGCAAGTTATTATGTTTTTTCATTATTTTTTTTCTCCATTTCGTAGTGGGAGAGATTTTTCAGGTAGTTTAACCCCATAATCCTGCTGTTTGAAGTGCTTTCAAACAAACCCTGTGCAGGAGCAGCTTAGGAAATGGATAGCTGGCACCAGATTAATCACAAAGCTTAGTTTTTGTCTAATTGATCCAACTGGCAAAGCAGCAACAACCAGCTCCCTCCCTCGTACCCCTCCAAAAAAGCAACCCAGTGCCAGCCGTTGTGACGAGCAGGTGAAATGGAGGTGTAGCTCGCCTTCAGTGTGTTAGAGGCTGCACTAGGACAAGGCCCAGGGCCTCCTTATTGCAGTTGTAATAACCTGGGTCTGTGAGCCTGTGAAAGGCTCGTGTGTGGTAAGCACCATTTCAGGTTGCGATTGGGACTACAGCAGAGAACTAAAGAAATCGTGTAGATTTTCTCGGAGAATAACTCCTTAGTTTAGCAGTTTCGTAGTCATTAGAGAGGTTTTGCAGGGAGTGGGAGAAGAGAAAAAAAAGAGATTAATTTAACTGCTGAGCTGTATCTTTCTCTGCAAAGCAGCTCCCCGGCAGCTCGCCAAACAATTATAGCACCGTTTGGGAATAAAGGTCATGATGCCATTGACTTTATGTACATGTGAATGGATTTCGTTAAACAATTTTGATGCCATTTTTTACTGCATAATTAAAGGTAGCTTAGGCGGCGTCTCTGGCATGGGAGAAAAGTTGAAATGTATTTAGCGGTAAATGTCACACTCGGCAGCATACATATGCAGTGTGTCACAGCTTAGACCAGATCACACTCCCTCGCAGTCTTGTCTCGAAATAACAAATACAACAAGCTTTATTTAAACCACCCGGCTCACTCCACAAAACAATAATTATTTTTTCTATCAGCACAATAGTCATAAAAGTTTGTACTTCGTCTTTATGGCGTTGTTTTCATCAATGTACCAAACCAAAGACATCTGAAAACCTCAATGCAAAGTGTTTTTGAAGGCCCGCTGTTGTGTTGCCATAAATGCGTGTTTTTGTGCAGTTTTCAAGAGGCTAGTGCGACAGAGTCCAATGAGCAGCTGGGCCGAGCTTTCGCGCGGTCTGTCTGCGTTAAACGGCCAAAACTGGCCACTAAACTATGCTGCCCTGTGCTCTACTTACTCACTCTGCTCTCCCCAGTGTGTTAATAGTAATATCCCTCCCCTGAACGCCGACGTGTGTTGCCTCCCTGAGAACAGCCTCTGCCAGGGCTCCCAGTGCGAACGTAATTCCCACAGCCTAGGGCCCTGAAGGCTCATCATTTACTGAAGGTAAACATCATGAAGCAGAGGACTGGGGGTTTAGCAGCGATGTGGTTAGACATGTTTTTTGAAGTGGAGTTCCCCCCATTTGTAAATCACAGTAATCTAGAGCCTCCGAGTTCTTACCCTCCTCACAGATGTGCTGCTTAAACGGGTTGCCCATAAAAACTGTGAAGCCAAACACTCGCAGCTCAAGGTTTCGGCACCGATAAGCTTGTTGTGTTTGTGAACTCCTCGCTCCCAGTGCTTGGTGGAGAGACGGCTGTGGCGGCGCTGGAAACTGTGTTTTTTAAAGACACAAAGTGCAAATTAATGACTCTCGTGTGAAATTTGAGCTGCTTGTTTTCCCCCTGTTTTGCTGAAAAGGGGATTTAATAGTCTGCACACAGAATATTTTCCATAGATTACACTTTTTGCTGAATTAGACTGTAGGCTTGACAGACAACAACAGGAGAGAAACAGAAATTATTTTCTTGTAGGTTACAATGTCCCCTGCATCTATACACACTATGTGCGTGTACAGAAATAAAAAGTGGAGGAAAAAAACATGCAGAGGATGTATGTGTTTGTGTTTGTGTGTGGGTCGGTGAGAGTATGTGAGTGTGTTTATGTGTAAGTGTGTGTGTGTGTGTGTGTGTGTGTGTGTGTGTGTGTGTGTGTGTGTGTGTGTGTGTGTGTGTGTGTGTGTGTGTCTGTGTGTGTATGGCTTGCATGTAACTCCACTCTAAATGCCCTGATGGGCCAGGCCATGCATGAAGGCTTTTTGCATCCTTGCGTCTGTCCAGGCTCCATTTTCCTCTGCTGCGCCTTTCAGAAAGGAGATGGGATCTTATGGAGGTAATTATTTCTGAGAGAGCCCCCTTGTCATGAGGCCTCTATGACCACCCCACCCCCCTCCACACGTATTAAAACTGGGGAGGAAAAGTGCCTCTTTGTCTGGGCCAGGCGTTAAACAAAAGGCCTGGCTGACTTGGGAGATGGCTGCATCTTTACAGACTCTGCCTAAGCCCTGTATAGCAGAGCGGCCTAAAAGGAGCTGCTTGGCCTGATTGGGGATGCCTCTCTCCCTCTCTCTCCCTCTCCATCTCCATCTCTTTCTCCCTCTCTCCCCCCTCTCTCCCCCCTCCCTCTCTCTCTCTCTCTCTCTCTCTCTCTCTCGGGCCTTTTGTTTCTGCTGAGTGGAAGTGCTGCAGGAGGTTTCCAGTCATGGCCAAATTACCCGCGCTGGAGTGATAACCATTTACATAGCCACAGCTGTAGGCTATCTACACTCTCCTAATGGACAAGGGCTATGCTGTACGTGTGTGTGTGTGTGTGTGTGTGTGTGTGTGTGTGTGTGTGTGTGTGTGTGTGTGTGTGTGTGTGTGTGTGTGTGTGTGTGTGTGTGTGTGTGTTTGAGAGAGTGATTGTGTGTGTGTATGATATTTTAGAGACAGTAAGATGGAGAAAGATGGCTCGTGAATTGTGTGTTTCATGACTGAAGTGTGTGATACACTGTGGTGTCCAGTTTAAGGTAGATGCAGTTTTTTTATTTTGTTCTCCTCTGCATTGCCGTGTGCATGGACTCATGCTTTTTTTTGTCTCTTTGAGGGCACATAAGCAATTGCAACAGTTACTTTTCAAGATAATTTCTGCAGACAGGGTTTCCAGGGTTTGTAACCATAATTTGTGGCCATTACATAAACTGAGATGGGAAGGCTAGTGGACTGTAAGATATGATATACAGACCAATTGCTCTCATCTTTCTCTTAGCCATGGGTGATGTGATAATGCAAGGGCGGCCATTTTCTTTCGATTTCCTCTGACAAAGCCCCCGGTCACACTAACAGAAGCATTCTTGCGTGTGCTGCCACTGCTGTAGCAGCACAGAGCTGCGAAAGGTTTTTTTATTTTTTTTTTATTTATTCTTTTTTTTCTTATTCCGTATGTGTTTGTGCTGCCTGCAGTTTTACCTGCGGGACAGTCTACACAGAAACTCCCAAAAAAAACACACTAAAAGAAAATTGTTATCGTTTTGCTAATTCCTCTGTTTGTAAATACAGTACTGTATTTCCACAAGTCACGAAAAAAGACCTATGAAGACGCAAGTCTTCTTTTTTTTCTCTCTCTCTCTCTCTTTCTCTCTCCAGCACAGTTGATCACTGTCCTGTGTTACAGCAGTGTAATGGAACGCTGTTTATGAAGTCAGCGTAATCTGTTATATCACTCAAGTGCAGTTGTTTGGCTTGTGTGCACCAGTGTTAAGCGCCCGTCATGACTACTCAGAGGCTGGACATCCCATGTGAAAGAATGCAGTCTCAACCTTTGGAAAAAGTCCCCGACCAAAAGAGCCCTCATTTGACAGACATAAAGCATCCCCATAGGGTCTCGTAATTGGACCATAGTTTATATTACTCTATTATTAAATGGAGACAATAGTCCATGGTTAAATCATATTTCATATCATAATAAGTCAAATCTTCAGATGTATCATTATTTTTTCAAAAACTAGCAATTTGATCCAAAACTCCTTGAAACCAGTGTTTGGAACAGCAGGCACCAAACGGATTCAGTCATTTCTCAATAATTCTCTCCAACTGTATTATAATTGCACTGTGGTTTTTGTGTGTCCAAATAATTTTAGAAAATGGCCAGTTAGCCATAAACTATTTTTGAAAACGATGTGCTATAGGAGTATGTCGTACTCTGAGCTGTTTTTCTTTCTGAGGGATCCCCCCACCCCCACCCCTCACACACACACATACACACATACACTCACACACAACCACACACCACACACACACACACTTTGGAAGGAGAGTAATACAAAAGTTAAATTGTTACCTCATGTTTTCATTGACTGTTTGTGCCCACTGACAGTCATAATTTGCAGAAATTGCGATGATTATCCACATTAACATACCTGACTGTTGCCATTATGCTTATTTACAATGCAAAGCCTTCCTGGAGGCCCGCGGGACAGTCTCTGTGCATACTAATGTGCATGAACTCATGAGCCATGAGGTGCTGCTGCCTGCACACTGCTGAGGCCTGTGCTGCTGCTGCTGCTGCTCTCGCTCTCTCCCACTGTGGCTGGGCCCTTTGGAGTTGTGCAACTGCAGGTAGCACGACTCCTAAAGACCTCCAGTTAGTCATGCTGAAATGTGATACCCCTTACACACACAAACACACACACACACACACACAATGAAGCAGTGGCTAAGGCATGGCTACACAGAGTGCAGACCAGGCATATTGTGTGTGTTGAATAAGTGATATGAACAGATTGTGTTGATGTGTTGATTTGTGTCAGAGCGTTCAGTTCGGTCCGGTTGGGTGCGGTTCTGGTTCTGTGTGTCGATGCTGTGTGAGTGAGGCGGGCGGGAGCTGGACGAGGAGGAGATAGAGTTACACTCTCTCTAATTGCGTCTGGAGAAAGCTTTGTGGCTCGCACAATGTCGTAGGCCCGGCTGACGCTAACCACAGAAAGCGGTATGATACTGGCTGTCACGCAGCATTAAACCAAACAAAGCCTCGTCAAAGTCTGCTGCTCACCGGCCAGACAGGGAACAGAGACTGCTGATGAACCAGCAATTAACTGATTGCCTTAAGCAGAGACACGCCAGCGGAGTGTTAATATGAATCTGCAATGACACGGATACAGGCTGAAGGAGCATGGAGACACACACACACGTGAACACACACACACACACACACACACACAGACATGCATAGATAGAACAGTTTCTCACTCCCACATCTAAGTACACACATGTCTCACACATGTATGGGTTTGTCACTCACCCAGCCACAGACAGACAGACAGACAGACAGACACACACACACTCATACATGCACGCACACATACACACACAGTCGGTGTCTAACTTACTTAATCACAGGTCCACAAACACACACACACACACACACATACGTGCACACACCACACGTCTAGTGAAACAACCACAGCAACAGCAGTGTGTGTATGAGTGTTTGCATGTGTGTGTGTGTCCAACACCCCTGTCATTAGGCATGATGCGTGTTGAGGAGTGGACCCTGCATCCCATCAGGCCAGATTAGTGGGGGAGGGAGTTGATGGCCGCTGTGTCCAGGTGCCATCCCCTCCTCCCTCTCTCTGTCTCCCTCTATCTGTTTCTCGGTCTCCATCCCACTCCCTTCCTCTCTCATTCTCTCGGCCTCCTCTGCTACTTTCACTTCGCTGACCTTGGATTCTTCTGGTCATTCATTGGACCCTGAACCCTGTGTGAGTGTGTGTGTGTGTGTGTGTGGGCTGGCGCAAACAGGGGATGGCCATTTATTTATTTACCTGTTTATTTATTTCCTTGCCCTCAAGCTTGCAAATGAATCTGATTAAACCTTGGGCTTGTTTGCCCACCCCTCCCCTTCTCTCTCTCTCTCTCTCTCTCTCTCTCTCTCTCTCTCTCTCTCTTTCTCTCTATTTCTTTACCAGCTGTCTTCCTTCCTTCTTCTCTCCCCTGCTCTCCCCTCTGCCTGTGTCTCATCCATCAGAACAAAGTATGGAATTGATAGCCCCTATTGATTACCAATAGCCATGCCTAATCGTCACTAACCGGAGAAAGCTTTGCCGGTTTAGCTGGAGTCAGGCAGAGGCCGGGCCGTAATGTGGCCAGGGAATTTACACTTAATACTGTCGCCAGGTTCCCCTCTTCACCAAAAGCACTCGATAGAACGTCCGGTTCTTTTCACGTCTGGAGTGTGTGTCATACAGAATGTTTCTGATGCTCTGACACTGGTGAGCTTCTGGTTGTGAGGTAGGTAGAAGCTACTGTGTTAGTGTGTGTGTGTGTGTGTGTGTGTGTGTGTACTGTGCATTATTGAATTTATCGAGCATTGGATGTTTAATACTCGGCCCAGTAAATGATCCAGATAACTACTTTAGGATACAGCACAGTGATGTTTCTCTTTGAGCCTGGCTTCTCCACTGACGGAGAGTGACTGCCTCTAATAGTACACTATTATCTGAACACATTTGCAGAGGTTGACTTGGAAATTCGCTCTGACACGGTTCCTTCAGTAAGCACTGCAAATGTATTTAAATGACTCTACCAGGTCTGAAGCAGGCTCAGTCTGAGGAAGGAGGCCCATAGATGGAGTCTTATCAGAAAGAGAGAGAGAGAGAAAGAGAGAGAGAGTGTGGGTGTGTGTGTGTGTGTGTGTGTGTGTGTGTGTGTGTGTGTGTGAGAGAGAGAGAGAGAGATGTAACTTACTGATGATGGTGATTCATCTGCTGAGCCTCTCCCCTCCCTCCCTCTCACAAAGAGCATTTATCAAGGAGAGATGATTGGCCAAGCAAGGGTCCCCTGCTAGTTCATCAAATCTCATGATTTTCCTTTCTCCACTTAAAAAAAGTCACCAGCACTTCAGTAAAAAAAAAAGGGAATAGTCAACTCCTTATTCGCAGTGGATGTTCACTTAGTTCATGGATGTATATGTGTGTGTGAGAGTGTATGGCATCCTTGATTTAGATTAGACATAACAAGTGTACAGACACATTCACACGCATGCACACACACTTTTGCATGGCCTGAGGTGACTGTATTGTGACAGCAGCGCTGTGTTAAATATGGCCACTCATTAGCCATGCTGTTGATCATGTACTGTGCGAGACATGCACAGAGAGACAATGACAGCTTGTTTGCCATCTGCAGCAGAAGAGCAATATGTCACATTAATATGAACAGCCCTTGAGTGATTTATTAATGTTACACAATATCATTTACATTATACGAACAGAGGATGTGTGGATCCACTTCAGGCCTAACAATTATAACCAGGGACACTTGAAACAAAGGTCCTCTCTGAATTCATTATAGGGTTATTTTATGAAGCGCAGTATTCTTTGCAGATGGGGAGAAAATCATGTTGTTTTGTTAGGACTTATTATCAGTTGCAGAGGACTCTTTGGGGGAAGCGGTCTCCGACCAGCCTAGAAGCCTCTGTCTCTCTGAATAATTCATTGGCTTCATCCAAAAAGACACAAATTGATGAAAACATACCATCTGTGCAGTTCAAAGACAAGCCCGGTTTGTGTTAGCCTTCGATAACACCCTCAAATGAAACGCACCAGACTCTGTTTCCAGAGGGGCGTGTTGTGTTTAAAGATGAAGAAAAAGCAACAAAATATAACAGAGAAATGAAAATGAGAAAATGTTTCTCCTGATTTGCTGAGGCCTGGCTCTTTGCTTGCTAGCACACTAGCCTGCCAGTCATATGCTGTGAGCCTTGATGAGATTGTCACATGTCCATCACACCAGATCTTCCCACTACCTCTTCTTCTCTTTCTGCTCCAGTTGCCAATTTAAATTCTCCTATGACTTATCTCTGGGAGAATGCAGCAGACATGTGGCCCTGGTAGCCCTGGTCACAACACTAGTCTGTCTGTCTGTCTGTCTGTGTGCAGCCAAAGCTGGACCAGACAATGGTCCGAATGGTCCCATTCTTCCTTGCTGAGTCCAGGAAATCTCGGCTGATTGGTTAAGTAGTCACAAGCTCGCCCAAACACTCTGGTCTCCACCCGGAACTGTGTGTGTGTGTGTGTGTGTGTGTGTGTGTGTGTGTGTGTGTTTGCTGATGATAGCTCAATATGCAAAAGCAGGAAGAAGGAAGGAAAGAGGGAAGGATGAGGTGATAGAGGAGGAGGAGGGAAAGGGAGGAAAATAAATGGAGTGAGTTGATGTGCCTGGTTGACATTCCTCCTAAGCTTTGTGTGGATCAGCCAACAGCTGAGGTTGGTAATCCTTTTCCAAGATGAAATAAGACACTTGCCCCTACTCTCTCTCTCTCTCTCTCTCTCTCTCTCTCTCTCTCTCTCTCTCTCTCTCTCTCTCTCTCTTGCCCCTCTCACCCCTGCTCTGGTTGTAGTGCAGGTGGAAAGGGTGGATGTTTTTATTTCCCTCTATCTTTCAGTTTTTTTGTTCTTCTCCTTTCATTTTCTCCACCTCCCCTTTGTGCTCCACAGCTGTGGACCTCTCGCACACTGACAAGTAAGTGCCACTCAGAATATCGCCAGGATTTTCTTTCCTTTTGCTTTTTATTCTCATTCTTCCACTCCTCTCATCTTATTCTATCGTTCCCTCTCTCCCTTCCTGTTCTGTCTCTTCCTTCCTTCCTCTCTCTGTCCTTCTGGAAAGGTTATTAAGGCGTTGTCTTTAGCTTGTCAGATCGTTGCACCAAGGAGAGGAAATATTCCATCTGAGAGGCACAGAGTCTGCGACTGTCGCAATTAGGGGTGTCAGCATGTGGGGTGACAGCAGTCCCTGCCTCGCTTTGGTCGGGGTGGGATAGAGGGGGGATGTGTTTGAGGTGGGGGGTGCTGACAGGCTTACGCATGGCTGGGTTAGGCTGGAGTGACATCCACCCATTACACACACACACACACCCAGGAATATCACCACCATTACCATCAACACCACCACTGCCACCACCGCCCTGTTTCCCTAGACCACACCGCTGAAACATCGGCCAGTTTGATGGAAGACAGCCGACGTATCACGCGCGACTCAGAGACTCCCGTGAGTCTAACAGTAAGAGAGAGAGAGAAAGAGAGAGAGAGAGAGAGAGCGAGAGCGAGAGAGAGAGAGAGAGAAAGAGAGAGAGAGACGCTCTTGCTGCAGACGCAGCGGCAGGTCAAGTGGCACATTTACATTTTGATGGGAAGTTATGGAGTAATTAATGCAGCACTAGAGATGGATTAGCCACGAGGTTCATTACTGAAGCGCTGTATCTCCGAGGAGAGGACTTTCCTCTGAGTTTAGCCTCTGACATGTTGTTCTAAGCTCTCTCTCTCTCCATTCCTCTCTCTCTCTCTCCATTCCTCTCTCTCTCTCTCTCTCTGGAGGGCTGTGGAGGTTATGCTCTTTTCTTAATATGGGCGTTTGCATTTGCGGAGGGAAAAAAAGCCCAAACGCTGCGGCTTTTCTCGCCTTGTCAGTCTAATTGCTGCGTGTAGTCCTTAACTGGCCAATCTCAATCAGCCAGAGGGGGCCTGCGCTCGTCTCGGCTCAGCTCAGCTCCACGCGTGTGCCCGGCACTTTCAAACACTGTAAAACACAGGCCCTCATGCTGGGAAGGATCAGCTTCTTCATTAGGGCTCGAGAGACACAAGAGAGAGGGAGAGAAAGAGAGAGAGAGAGAGAGAGGGAAGAGTTGAGTTAGAGAGAGGAGAGAGAGAAATGGAGGG
>NC_063204.1:24900542-24908042 GCF_017589495.1 Alosa alosa
AGGAGAGGCTCTAATTGGCACGGGCTCTGCAAATGGGAGAGGGTGCGTGCTTGGGGTGGGGGTATGGGAAAGTCAAGGGAGGTTGGGGTTGGGGTGGAGGTTAGGGTTGAGAGGAAGCGACTCTGCATAAAGAGCAGACAAACCAGGCTAGAATTTCTAAAAATGTTTTGCACGAGAAGCAGAAAAAAATATACATTTATAAATATGGCCTACATATATATATAAATATACATTTATTAATATGGCCTACATATGTGTGTGTGTGTGTGTGTGTGTGTGTGTGTGTGTGTGTGTGTGTGTGTGTGTGTGTGTGCGTGTTTATGTTTGCGCGTCCATGCACAAGACGTTTTAGTCGCTACCATCAGTGCCAGCTCACAGTCTGTGGTCAGCCCCTATGGCTTGATATATGAGGAATAAATTGCGTGTTTGAATTGCGGTTTGTATTGTGCAGATCTCTAAGCGAGTGGCCTCGCCTCTTTGTATGCATGCACACACATGTGCGTCATATTTTTTTGTGTCTTTTTCCCTCCACTCTCTAATCGATTTAATCTATCTATTTTGATGTGTGTTTTTTTAATAGCTGTATGTATTTACTTTATATATTTATATATCTCCTCGCCCCCGTGCAGGTGTGGCCTGGGTGTATTTACATGTATTGGCAGCAGCGGCTTTAGAGGTCTTTGGCTCCTGTATCCACCCGTGGCTCTGTGGGCCCATGATAAATTCGGCCCAATCCCTCCTAATGGTTATGAGCACGAGGAAAACATGCAGCCTCCTTTTTAAAGCATCTTGTGTCTTAAGCTGTCATTGATTAAATGTTAACTGATATACTCCAGTTGGCAATCTTGTTAGAGCCCCCCCTCCCCTCTCTCTCTGTCTCTCTGTCTCTCTCTCTCTCTCTCTGTCTCTCTCTCTCTCTCTCTCTCTCTCTCTATCCAGTAGCCTAGACAGACAGTTTAGGGTCCCGGGCTGATCAATACTACAGATAAAGATTTCATCCATCAATGAACTCCCAAAACAAAAGGTGTCTGTTACCTGATTAGACCTACAGGGAGATGAGCCACCCCACCCCATCCCACCCCACCCCACCCCAGCCCCCAGTCTGCCGATACAGCAGTGGCGGAGCAGAGTCGATGGGCTACAAACAGGGCCTGCTGTAATTACAGAGCGGCACAGTTGGCCAGATAACGTGCCTCTGACTTACCTCAGGATAAAGGTTAATCTCTCTGAGACTGTCCAGCGAGATGGGCACTGAGCCTTTATATATTTATTTAAGGAAAAAGCCGCCTTCGTCTACTGCTGGAGCTACAGTAGAACTGGAGCTTTCCTATCCCAGTCCATTCACTGTGTGTGTGTGTGTGTGTCTTATGCTTTCTGTGCTGTGTGTGTGTGTGTGTGTGTGTGTGTGTGTGTGTGTGTGTGTGTGTGTGATCTCCGAGTGTGTGTGTCCCATGCCCTATGTCCTATGTCCTATGTGCTGTGTCTATGTGTGTTGAGTGTGAGAGGAACTTAACGCATACCAATGCCAGCACAAATGACTGAATCGATTGCGAAACGGCCACTGCTGTTTAAGGGTATCAATAAATGTTCCTTTATTTTCTCCTGAATGGATAAGTGTCGCTGTTAAAAGTCCAGCAGATCTCTTAATTGAAAGTTAATTTTAAATCAATGCGTGAAGTCATTTAAATATTGATTCAGCCTTTCTAGTCAAATTGTTAACATATTCCCTCTCCTCCTTGTCCGTCTCCTTTTTGTAGCAACTTTGTTTTAAACGTAATCAATAACGGGCAATTAGCGAGTTGTTAAAAAAGGGAAATTGACGTGAGTTGCCAAAAGGCTCCATTGGGGGCGTTCCGTTGTCTTCCCCATGTGTCACCTGTAGTTTGGTCTGTAGGACTCAACCATGAAGCCATGGGAGCTCTACTCTAGTCTAACAAGCCTTGCAGTAGGCTACTCCTGAGTGAAGCCAATGGAGTGTGATATGGGGAGCCTTTTCCCTCTGCATCGCAGATTCCGATCTCTGTGTCTTTTGTGCTGCATAATCTCAGGCAGGATGGGGGTTAGAGGGGGAAAAAAACAAGGTTTTTGAGGGCCGAGGGCCTTAATGCAGGGAGGCATTCCGAAGAGCCACGGCCTGCCTTCCATCAGAGATAAAGCCAGACTGCACGTTTACACTAGTTTAGAAATGTAAAGCAGGTGGAGCCAAGGGTGGTGTGTGTGTGTGTGTGTGTGTGTGTGTGTGTGTGTGTGTGTGTGTGTGTGTGTGTGTGTGTGTGTGTGTGTGTGTGTGTGGTTGGTTGGGTGCATGTCTGTGTGCATTTCTATGTATGTATATACTGTATGTGTCTAAGTGTGTCTGTGCAGATGCTATGTGTGTGTGTAGTGTGTGTATGTGAGTGTGAGTGAGTGTGTTAGACTGACTGGATGTTATGTCCCTGTTAATGGACACACACACACACACACACAGTCAGATGAGGAGTCAGTGCTATCTCCATCAGTATAATCTTATTTATTTAAAGCATATGCCTCCTGGTATGTCTTTGTCAGGTTCTATTAGGAGCTAGCCTGGCCCATATGACATTGTTTAGGGAGTAATGAAATTGAAATTTTTGGCATTTTTGGGTGTATTTTTTGTGAAGGGACTGCAAACGAATGCACCCATTTATCACTGTGTGTGAATACCATCTCCAGCACATCAACCAGATGATATCCCCCTCTAGAACCTCTGTAGCAGACTCCTTTGTCAGGCCTCTCGTTTGTGACTTTTTTCCTTCTCTCTTTTTCATATGATTCAGACTGAAGTAACCTAATTACTTTTGGCTTGTGGGTCAGATATTGTGTGTTTTGTCCTCTTTGCTTTTGAAAATGTGTCAGGGACGCTGGTGCTACGCTAACCTATAGGGGGCATGATCTTACTGGGCCGCATTCCTCGCTTGTGTGCGAAAGTCAAAAAAAAAAAAAAAAAAAAGAGGTGTTAGGTAGCACAAACCAAGAGCGCTGCCATAGCAACAGCCAGTTCTGCCATTTTAATCATTGAAATGATGGCGTGTCCAGACCTCAGCACACTGCTAGTTAACATGTCCTCACAGAGATAAACACACACACACCCTTTATCTCTGTCTGTGGAGACACACAAAGGCAGCCATTTTTAGAGGCATTTCAGTATCTGCTCAACATGGCAAACACAAAGCATAGCAGCATTTTTAGTGAAAATTGAGTAGACGCGGAATTTTCATTTGCTAGTGTCTGCCCAGTGTAGAGCACATTTGAAGGCAAATGGTGTGTTTGTGCCTTTGCGTGCTAAATGTTTGTCCTGGTGTAGTCACTATTACCCAGGCTTGACCCATAGATGCGCCAGATAGATCTTATTTGTCAGATACAGCTGACCGGGGAAATGGAGCTACAGCTAGTTACTTCATTAGGTAGTCTCATTGATTGAACTCCCCCGATACACACACACACATACACACACATGCTTACCCCCCAGCCCCCCCGCCAAAGTGATGCGTCTGGCCCTTCCGATAACTGCTGGTAATAGAACAAAATGAATTCTTATCACAGAGATTGGAAAGGCCATTAACCCTGGCCTCCAGTGCTTTTAGAAGTCACAGACAGGAAACAGGCCGAGGGAGACCAGGGGAAAAGTCTCTCTATCTCTCCGCTTTACCTTTCACTCTCTTTCCCTCGCTCTGTCTCCCTCCCCTCTCTCTCTCTCTCTGTCTCTCCTCTCCTTGTCTGAAGTCGGGTCAGTTTGGCGGCCCTGTGTGATGTTTCCACCCCTCCTGGCTCCCGTGCAGATGAAACGTTACCCAACGCAGATGTTTATAATCACGTCTTGAATAAATATTGGACAGAGAATAATAAAAAAGGGGGGGGGGATGAGGAGCATATGAACGTGGGAGCAAAAGAGAGAAAGAGAGTGAAGGAGGGAGGGGGGAAAGAAGAAGAAAAAGAAAAAAGGATGAGAAAAAACAACCCAGAAGAAGAATCTGTGGAAATTATTTTCAAATCCAGCAGTAAGCCCAGCCATAGCTCGGCGCCTTATTCCACGGCAGCGCCTCAGGTGCTGAGAGCAGTGGGAGAGGAGCAACATGGCCGCTTGTGTAACACGCAGGTGGTTGTTTTTTTTTTTTTTTTTTTTTTTTGGGAAGGGTTTACAGAAAGCCTTTGAAGATGTGTTCTTTAGAACGCTTTTGTATTTGTTATTAGGAATCATTAATATGGTCTCACAACTAGTGGAGGGGGGAAGGAAGAGCTGGGCGCAGTTAACAGGGACATTTTCTGTCGGTGCAGCAGAAGAAGAAGGCTTTAATCTCCAGCGTGTTTATTCGTACCACAAGACGAAAATAATAGGTACGACTGCATCCCGGGCACTGACTGGAGGACTACTTCCGTGGATGAGATAATTGACAACTACAAAGAGCATTCTGACGAATGCTGATACAAGCGTTTTGACACAGGCAAAGGCACTGTTTGGAGGGATTGTCATGAACAACTTTTGATTGTGACAACATGTAGCTCAGCACTTTAGACAAAGTTTTTTTTCTCCTCTACGAGGTTGCAATGCTTTCATGGTCCCCAGTCATGTCAGAGCTATTAGAGTTTTTCTTGTCTTCAATTGTAGACACAGGTTTCTGTTCCTGGCTGCAACAACAAAAGGGCAGCCTGTGAACTAAACAAGTTCCACCTGTGTCTTAAGTTGATGATGTCACAGTAGGTCACATGATGACACCACCCTCCCCCCCCCCCTGATATAGATGGCCGTCTTGTCAGATTCCAATGCACCCATGGGCAGGGATAAAGTCATAACCTTATAGTGTAGAGTTTATGGTTACATCACGTCTCCTGTCACTGTCTTTTCACCCTCGCCTCCAAATGTCCCCAGAAACCTGAAAGTCAAAATGATCAAACCAGCAGTCAGTTTTGCAACGGCATTTCACAACAGATTAAATGTTTTCATTCGATGTGACATAAAAATGAACCCGAACAGTAAGATCTTGTTTTGAGAAGCTGTGACGTTTTGTGTTGGAATTTTACGTCACAAAATACATGGCAAACAACCTCAACAAAAAATTATTGGAATTAGGATTTGAAAATATTAGAGAGACCCTTGGAACAGTTTCACCAATAATCCTTTCTACTTAGAGCCGTGTAATATAGGTTAAAGCTGAGACACTTGGACATCTCAGCCATAGCCCCAGTGACAAATAGATATCTGTGTGTGTGTGTGTGTGTATATGTGTGTGTGTGAGTGTCTGTGTGTGTGTGTGTGTGGGTGTGAGTGTTTGTATGCGAGTGTGTCCATCTTTCGATGTGTGTATCTATCTTTAAGTGTGTGTGTTTGTGTGTGTGAGAGAGAGAGAGAGAGAGAGAGAGAGAGAAAGAAGCTGCTTTCGGTGAGTGCTGAGCTCCCAGGCTTAGCAGCCGTGTGGAGACGAAGTCTGTGACTCTAGGCGCTTGATGTTTAGTATTTTAGACATGGTACATTAACGGCATCTGGTTAAGATCTAAATGCTTGTTAAATACGCAGAAATGCTGAGGGGGTGTGTGTGAGTTGGGGGGGGACTAAAAGAGAGAGAGAGAGGAAAAGACGAGAGGAGAGGAAAGGGTGGGGGTAGTGAAGGATCAACAAGTCAGTAAAGGTTATTATCCTGAAAGTATTACAACTGGCCCTTAACAAAGTCGAGCCAGGGTGTCGGGTTTCAAACGGGTCCTTTTCAAACGGACCGGCCCGGCCAAATGAAAAGCACGAGGAGAAGGAATGTGACATCACAGGGGCCAGTGGCTGCTCGCGGAGCCCTGGCGGTGTGCAAAGGAGTTAGTGTTCCCCACACCTGAACGCGGCTGGACAGTACGGCCGTATGATTACAGCAGGAACCACTTAGCGTCGGTAACACACACCACTGCATCACTCTTGATATGCACTCGCAGCGCTGACATGTTTGTTAGAACACCAGCGTTTAGAAGTGATGTGCTGCTGTGTATCTGTGATCTTGTTTTCTTGATTTCTTTTAGCATCTGATTGAGAAAGAGATGAAATAAAGAAGTTTCAGAGTTTAAAAAAAGTCCCCCCCCCTCTCTCTCTCTCTCTCCCTCTCTCTCTCTCATTCTCTCTCACTTCTCTGCTAATGAAGCCCATCGGTGAGGCTTCTAAGAGGAGAAATTAGTGGTGAAATTCCAAGTGCTGTAGAAGACATCTTAATGAATACAATCATTTCTTTCTAACCTCCCCCCCCCTTGCTCTCTCTCTCTCACGCACACACACACACGCACACACTTTCTCTCTCTCTCTTTTTGGAGCTAATATATTTCCACGGCTGTGTACAATGGGTGGCTCTCTTACTGGGCAGATAATGACCGCGCTCGAGTCGTTGTGGTCCCCATGGGGGTTAGCAGTGAAGGCCAGCCTCCCAGCTCGTCATTAGGCAGTCTGTCGCGTGGAGGACAGAGCCAGCCTTTTAATGAAAAGAAAAAGAATTGGCCAGCATTTATGATTTGCTTCTCCCCACCAGCCCGGCCTATAGATTGTCCATATGTCTGTGTCTGTCTGTCTGTCTCTCTCTCTCTCTCTCTCTCTCTCTCTCTCTCTCTCTCTCTCTCTCTCTCTCTCTCTCTCTGCCCCCTCCCTCTCCTCCCTCTTTTCTGTCTTAATGTGGAAACAAAGCAACCAGCAGCATCTGAAAGCACACAAAGATGATATGCAGGACAGCTTAAGATGATTATATTATATTGTGGCCATACATTATGGATAGTCTAGCGCCTGTGAATAATATAATGGCTGCACCATTTAATATGACACTCCCCAGACGGGGCATATTCTGTGAAATTTTCCTTTATTATGTGTACGGGCCCCACTGTCTCTCTGCCTCTTCCTCTCTCTCCCCACCCCACTCCCTCTCTCTCTCTCTGTCTCTCTCTCTTTCCCTCCTCCTCTTTCTCTTTTTCTCCCTCTCTTTCTCCAATTGAAGCTTATGAGAGTGGTGTGGCGGAATAGCCTTCACCTTCACCTAGTGTAGCAATGCCAGCGAAGCTGTCTTTAATGTCTGGCTGGCTGGTCACACTTCAAACGCGGGTGCCGTCAGCCAGCGCCGGGCCCTGGGCTCGCAGGCGCAGGCAGAGCCGTTTGACCTGGGAGGGGTATTTGTTTGCGGTTTTTTGGTAGAGGCCCATAAAAGTTTGTGTCCGCACCGCTGCTGGTAGCGATTAAGTTGATGGGTAAAGCTCTCGCTTTTTTCTCTCTCGCTCCCTCTGCAGTCTCTCTCCCTCTCTCATTCCCCTGCTCCCTCCACTAACATGTACACACACACACACACACACACACACACACACACACACACACACACACACACACACACACACACACTGCTGCTGCTGCTGGCATGCGGTGCTTCCCCCTCCCCATTCAGATTACTCAAACTGTTGCCAGGGTCAGGCTCGGGGCAGACACTGCTATGATGTATAGAGAAGCATGTCTGGGAATTTCTCTCGCTCTCGAAACAC
>NC_063204.1:24910542-24938042 GCF_017589495.1 Alosa alosa
GTGTGTGTGTGTGTGTGTGTGTGTGTGTGTGTGTGTGAATGTGAATGTTTTTGTAGACTAGTGTGTATGTGTGTGTTATGTATTATATGTTTTAGATTTATATATATATATATATATATATATATATATTGTGTGTGTATATATATACACACACACACATATATATATATATATAGCATTTGCATACACACACATGCAGTATATATTCATATGTGTGTGTGTATTATTTCATATTTATATGTGTCTGACAGTGACAGTGTGTGTGAGAGGAGATTCATGTGGTGAGGACAGGAGCAGGGGCGAGCCTGGTTATCTGGCATTGCTCAGACTGCTAAAAATTCATTAAAAAGTGACATCAGCACAGCGAGAGACAAATGATCTCAGGATGAAAGGGAACAGTGAGGCTTTCTGGGATTAGCACGGCGCAGCCTCGACCTAGCGGCTAACAGCATAAATAGATTAATCCACTAGCGCCACAGCGAAGATACACAGAATTATTAAACAAGGAGGGGAGGGAGTGGGCTGCTGGTGTGTGTGTGTGTGTGATGGGAGGGGTGTAGAGGGAGCAAGCCATCGTAAAGATTTCCATGTAATCTGCCTGGTCCTAACAATCTGGAGAGGTGTGGGATTCTGGCTTCTGGGAAGGAGGGGACTCGTATCCCTGTGTGACCCCCCCCCATCTCTCTCTCTCTCTCTCTGTCGCTCCCCCTTCATGATTCCCTCCTGCCCAATTTCAAACGGGCTCTAAAGAACAGATGCAATCCATTTTTTCCAAATCCACTGTCTCACTGCTGAAAAGCCACTACCAATCCTTTGCTGCTGCTTCTACCACTGCTACTGCTGCTCCTACTGATGCTTTTAAAACCGCAGCCAGTGCTGCTGCTACTGCTGAGTTGATGGCTATGGTGCCTCCTAAGGGACAAACAGTGCACAGAGACTGGTGGGTAACCCAAGTCCCCTGCTTGTGCTCACTTGTAGAGGAACCAGGTGACGACTCCGAGGAGCCTCCGCGGGCAGCCTCTGCGGCCTCGGCCGAGGACAGAGACCTGGGCACCGGCAGGGGAGGCAGCGGGACGGAGAAGGATCCCAGTAAGACCTCTTTCAAAGATTTGGTCTTTATATTTCTAACACCTCCAGCACCCTCTCTCAAACTCACACTCCCTACTGTACCCCCCTCCCCTACTTTCCCTCTCCCTCTCTCCCTCATTCTCTCATTCTCTCACTCTCTCACTCACTCTCTCACTTACTCACTCACTCACTCACTCACTCACTCACTCACTCACTATGACAACTCTCTGGTGTCCTCTACCCTGCACCCCGTTAACCCTCCACCAGACAGCAACTTGCTCTGAGACTCAGAACCTGTCCCAGATTGGGTTCACCTTTGGCCCAGATCCGGCCCAGTCATGTCCCAGAGTCGGCTGCTGTCTGGCACCCTACCACCTCCACTCCCTCACTCCCTGGCCTGCCTTTGTCTGCTGTCTCTCATGGTGTGCCTGCGCTAGGCCTGGATGGGCTGGGCTGTGTGGAGTGGCTAATGGGTGCCGCCTGCATGTGCGGATTGCATGTGAATGCTGTCACTCGCCTCCCGTTGACCCATTTTAATCAGAACCATCTGACGACAGGGCCGCGGATAAGTTGAAGAATATTACAGAATGACCAGTGAGATTATTTTTTAATCAAATCAGTTTTGCGTGCTTGTAATTTTTAAGCGCCTTTCATTAATCTTCGCTGTACTTGGGAGTCCTCTGATGACATATTAATTTTGCGTAAGAGTGGGATTAGATACCTCTCATGTATATATTTTTTTCTAATATTCTACTGTAGCCTTGTAACCTTTAAATTAGTTTTTTTTATTCTCTTTTTTTTACCTCACTGGAGTTCAAGTTCACCATCTTTCCAAACTGAATATCTCACACTATAGGAAATTGAAGGGGGGGATTTGCATTTGCTTGCAAATGGTAGCACATTAGGAAGAGCAACAATCTTTTACAAATCATTCTGCTATGAGCTTGAAAACCACCCCCTGGAGCTAGCATCTGGTTGCCTGTTCCTCTGGCTTTGTTATATTTGATTTGCCAAATAAGAATTCATACATGCTTTTTTATGTATGAGATGGAAATCTATGGCCAAAATGAATATTGCATTCGGCACCTCGCCTTGCCTCGCCTGGCCCACCATACCTAGCTACATAATGTTGAGTTCAATGGACCAGAAGAAGTGCTGAAACAGGCTGAGACCTATTAGTTTAGCTAGTCATTTATCTTTTAACCATATATCCATGACAGGTCTGTCTGAAGGAGACGCTAGTCAATGCGTTTGCATTTCATATTTCACAAGGCGTCATTTAACACTACGCCCAGGATGCAAATCTCACAACTCAAGCTAATGTTTCGTGCCTTTTCTTTAATGCTTTGTGCATTTCTCCTTTCTTTACATCTAAGCGTACGTTATCATTTTTAACAGACTATGTAGGATATGTGGCTTAGATATAGATGTTGTTGTTATTCATGTAGTGGCAGAGGTTTTTGTGGAGTCTGTTGTTTGTGACAGTGACTGTGGTGAGAATTAGTAGGCAACCATGGGGTATGGAATATTGTAATATGTTGTCTCAGCTCCACTGTGGCTTCATATTACAGAGACATGAGGGAACTGGTGATTTGCAAATGAATAAAAAAAAAAGAAATCAGTCTAAAGTTAGAAATGTTCTGGGCAGTTCATTCTCTCCCACCCCCACTCCCCATCCTCATTTACTTTCGTTTTTTTAATCTAGTGTCACCATAGATTAATTATAATCCAAATAGCATTTTCCATGCAAATATCTTAATCTGGATAAAGTCCAGATTACTTTGTGTTTTGTGGAGATGTGACATCCCATGTGAAATAGCTCAGGGGAACGCATCCTGAAATAATACAGCAAACACTGGCAAAGATGAAAATTAGCTGTCATTACAGCTAAGAACATTTCCAGCATACCTGCTTTGAATTAGCAGGGGAAATTAACCATTGTTCTTTTTGTTGTACTAATTTCTTGCGCAAGTTAAGTAGCTCTGATAAGTGATAGAAAATGCTATGTATGCAAACCAGATCAAATAATGAATATTTTAAATTAGCATCTGCATTTGAAATGTTGTTTGCATGCGTCCACCAGTTTACCAGATTGGCAATGAGCAGTCCTCAATTGTGGCCTCTGTAGATGTTTGATTAAAATATATTAAAGTTATTAGCATATTTAATTATAGGCCCAGAGCTATAATTCTTTGCTCAGACCTAAATCAATGCAAAACGAGGGCCTTGGTGGATTTGTGAATTGTGACACACGTCAGTACATGTCTCATCTTAGAATGAGTCTACAAGATGAAGGATTCAAATGTGCTTTCCATGGTTTGGGGAAAAAAAACATGTGGGAAGCTCTGTGTGTGTGTGTGTGTGTGTGTGTGTGTGTGTGTGTGTGTGTGTGTGTGTGTGTGTGTGTGTGTGTGTGCGTGTGTGTGCTCCTTCATGAGTAAAATGTGTGTGTGCAGTGTGTGGATGTTTACTATTTTTGTTTGTGGTGTGTGTGTGTGTGTGTGTAGATGGAAGGGTATTTTTGTTCGTGGTGTGTGTATTTGTGTGAGCAGTATGTCTGTGTGTGTGTGTGTGTGTGTGTGTGTGTGTGTGTGTGTGTGTGTGTGTGTGTGTGTGTGTGTGTGCGTGTGTGTGTGTGTGTGTGCAGCCCTGTATTCAGAGTGTGGCATTCTAATGTTATCAGCTGAACTGTGGGTCACTCTAATGTGTAACCTCAACCCCTGTGCACCTGTAAATCACCAAAGTTACTTCAAGTGTCCCAGGGAGCTGCCTTATTTACGGCCTTGTAACCCTAGCTGTGCTGCTGGGCCCGAGGTTCAGTAAATTGAATAGTAAATCCAAGCTACCTCCATCAAGCCCATCTTGTTTAATTGATGTCTTCTCTGGGTAAAATCTAAAAATGTAATAGCACTCTATAAATAGACAGATGATCCATGCTGCAATGCAAATCTATATATTTTTTTCTAAATGTTTTCATTAACGTGCATAAATGTCTCTGTGTGTAGCACACGCAAGGAATAAATATTGTTTGTTATAAACATCAGCACAGCCCAAAATGGCTCCCATCATAGTTAATGAAGGGCAAATGAAGGAGAATCATTATGGTGGGTGATATTGGTGTTGTTGTTTAGGAGAAACAATTTGGTTAAATTATCAAAGGTAGTTAAAGAGACCTGTGAGGGCAGAGAAAAAGAGTGAGACAGAGTGTGTGTATGAATTTTAAAATGCCATTGACAGTTGCAAATAAAGATGGGTGGCTGGTCGGCTGTGTGCGTTCCTATAATACAAACAGCTTGAATGTCATAAATCACCTTTTGATTTATCTAATCAACCAGGGTCCTGCTTCTCAAAGGCATTTGTCATTTGAGGGGGGTACGGTGTCACAATTATTTTATCTATTGCTCCGCTCCACCGCAGTCTCTTTCCAGACAAAGGGGGAAAGGGAGCTTGTCATTGAGGGTGAGACAGAGGATAGAAAACAAAAGAAAATAAGCCCCCAAATCTCCCCTCGCTGTGGCCATCTGTGAAGGGGCACACTCCAGAAGGTAATTTTCATCTTTACGGGAGTATATAATAACAGGAAGCAAAGATTGCACACTTTGAGATATAATGTGTTGGAGGGGATAATAAAGCACACTGGAGATGTCTGCTCTCTCTTTCTCCCCCCAAAGTATGGTTTGGCTCGTATTAATGTTTTGAAAGGCTCAGTTTTTTTTTTCTTACTTCTTTCTCTCTAAGCAATCGTGTCTGTGTGAATAGTGGACTCCGGTGTGTTTATGAAAACAGAATGTTGATTAAGAAAATAAATCATAGAGATGGACCCTCATGTACAACACAATCAGATTAGCCCACAGACCACACGTTTACATTCAATATGATGGCAATCAATGGCGCGGCCTCATTGCATTGTAAAATGTATTTGCACCCAGTTGTCCGGCACTCGGCTGCTCACCCTGGAAATAATTTAGTTGCAAATTGACTGGAAGACGGTGAAAATTGAAAGTTAAAATTAGAAATACTCGTAATAAGCAGGAGAGTTGGGGGTAGGGGAGTAGATGTCAGAATAGGGGGAGGAAAAGGGTGTGTGTGTGGGGGGGGGGTGGAGGGTCAGCTGATGTGGCGGGGCAGTGAGATTGCTGGGGCATCTGGCAAATGAGGTTCTCTGTTCGTCATGAAATGTATGTGACATGCCTCGACAACGCTGCAGGGGGATCCGGGCCCGTAGAGCAAAGATTACCTAGCTATTTGTGGTCGCAGAAATGTCTCTGATGCTCTTGGAAATTTGTATTGTGCCCTTGTATCCACCCCCCCCCCCCACCCCACCCCCCATTTTGTGTCACTTCACTTGACAGGGTAATATGTCAGACTGCAGATATGTAGGATTATAATGAAAATAAGTAAAATGGCTCCTAACAAAAACGAATTAGAATGCATGAGCATTTGCTAGAAATTGATAACAACTGGGAGGGGAATAAAGTGCAAGCTAATATAAAACACACAGTATTATTTTGCATATTCAGTGCATCTCAGTGGTCTGGATGCTGATGCTTTTTTTTCTTCCACACATCCCCTAAGCTTTGATTCACAAGAGTAAGAAACACATTTAGCCTAGAGTGACCAGATTAGGTGAACGCAGAACAGCCTGCATTTCTTTGTGTTGAGCGAGCTGGGCAAGTGGATAAATTGCATTGGCTGAGAAGGCCGAGACAGCGTCGGTATCTAAGGATGAGGGTAATGAAAGATTTATCACTTTGTGCAGCATTTTCTAAATACAACCGGAGGCTGACTTCCAGCAATGGGCTGAGCCGAAATGGTAATAGGGTTGCCATCCTTCAGTGCACTGTATGGATATTTAGGGTAATACACAGAGAGGTGATTTGGCAATGGGAAATCCATATCACCTAATGAACTGCATAAAAGTACCATAGCATTCAATTTCAGTCTTGCTGCGATAATGAATGTCTTTTGAAATTGTCTATTTATTTTGAATATCTTTATGACGGAGATTGCTTCATGTGTACAGAAATGAAATGCATTGCTATTGAAAAAGCATTTGTACTGTCCCTGCATTGAATCAATACAGGTGCATTTATCTGTGCGGTGTAATTCAGTGTTATTCTAGAGATTTTGTTTTATTGGGGTGTATGATATATATTTTTGTCTATTATTGATTTTATTGTTATTTCTCCTCAATTATTGAATCTAGGATAAGTTAGAGACACCTAGTTAGATAACCATTTGCGTCATAGTTTGTAAAAAAAACTATTTTGCGAATTCAACTGTGCAGGAAATTCAATAGTATTTTTTTTTTTTTAAAGCAAAATCATGATTGTAAAGTGTATAGATTAAGATAAAAACACACTTACACGCACATACCTCGGGCATCATTATTAGATATTAGTCACATCCTGACTGAATATTTCTCTCTCTCTCTCTCTCTCTCTCTCTCTCTCTCTCTCTCTAAGGTGTGATTTCTTTGGCTAAAGAGACTCTTGGCTCAACCTCCATCGGGAAGCATTCTCTTCTCCAGGAGAAAGAAAATGCCACACCACCCAAGAGGCCCAAGTCGGCTGAGGAGAAGACACACACCAATGAGCAGGTACACTACAGGAGCTCCGTACAACAAAGGGTTAAAATTACCCATCAGCCCTCAGCCACAGCCCTCTGAGCCCTTTGTGCCTCTGCATGTTTGTGCTGCAGTAAAATACCTGGGTAAACCTTAGTGCTTTGCATCTCTTTACCTGATATGTGTTTTAAAATTAGATTATGATGTATTAAGGTTCTTGTGGGATGGGGGTGGGGGGTGGTTCGAGGGGCTTTAGTGGTACGGGATTTGAGCTACTCAGAAAGTCATCTCTGAAATGGATTACATTAAGACAGGTAGTGGGAAGCAGCAATTTAAAAGTAATCCCTGTAATGAGGGCTTGATGTAGACCAGGAGAAGTGCACACCTTTGTCATCTGTAATCTCCTGATTAGAAGTTTCAGCCAATCAGGTTTTTCTATGATAAGATTGAAGAGTTGAAGACTTAAGTGAATTGAATGAATTGAATTTCATCTGCGCTTTTGTAGAGGTCTAATTCGTCCAGCCTCAATTTCAGTCAATTTTCATGATACATCATCATCTTGGCATAACTGCAGTCTGTCAGACGTCATATACTCTACCTTGCCGGACATAAAGGAATATGGTATCTATCTTAACATAAAGTCTCAATAAATCCCCGGTTTCTATCTTAGGTGCAGCAGTGTCCCTACTGCAACTACAGCAGCAAGGACGCCAACCGTCTACAGCTGCACATCATGTCCCAGCATTCCATGCAGCCAGCGATCTGCTGCCCCCTGTGCCAGGATGTGCTTAGCAACAAGATCCACCTGCAGCTCCACCTGACCCACCTTCACAGCGTGGCCCCAGACTGTGTGGAGAAGCTGCTCATGACTGTAAGTGTAGCATTCTCTCCTGCCTTTTCAAGTCGCATCTGTTGCATTTTTTTTCCCCCATCACTGAGATACTAAATTCATGAATGTTATTTGTGCAGGTGGCTGGGCCAGATACGCCCAATAGTATGGGGTTGCCTGGAGCAGACAAAGTCCCATCTTTGATGGAGTCTGTTATGCCAGAAGGGTCTGGAAAGTCCATAGGTAAGCACATTTGAATGATGGTGTCATGATAGGAATTTTCCATTGTTAATGGTAAATGTTAAATATCTATTCAATCAGCATGATTGATCTATTTAACTAAAAAACATTTTTTGTATTCCACTAGGTAACAATGCAAAGGATATCAAGAATAGCAACTCACAAGAGAAAAGTGAGCGAGATCTTATTAATGAACTCAAGCCCCCTAAAGAGGCCTCAGAAGCCCCTGACTGGAAGAAAGCTAGCGGGCAAGACTTGAAGATCCCAGATACCCTCCAGGATCTCAGCGACTTGCAGAAACGTCAGCAGCTCTCGGTCTCTGACCGCCACGTGTACAAGTACCGCTGCAACCACTGCAGCCTGGCGTTCAAGACCATGCAGAAGCTGCAGATTCACTCGCAGTACCACGCCATCAGGGCAGCCACAATGTGCAGTCTTTGCCAGCGCAGCTTCCGCACCTTCATGGCCCTCAGGAAGCACCTGGAGACCGGACACCCAGAACTGAGTGAGGCCGAGGTGCAACAGCTCTGTGGCAGCCTTCCCATCAATGGAGACATCACTGAGAGTGAAGCCAGGGCTCTGGAGGAAGGCCAGATGTTTGACCAAGACATGGACAAAGACGATGAGCTGGACCAGGAAGGGAAAGCCAGCCCAACTGGAAGCGACAGCAGCTCTCTGCTTGATGACATGGGCTCGGAACCAAAGCGCACACTGCCTTTCCGGAAAGGTCCGAATTTCACCATGGAGAAGTTCCTGGATCCCTCCCGTCCATACAAGTGCACGGTGTGCAAGGAGTCTTTCACCCAAAAGAACATTCTTCTGGTACACTACAACTCTGTCTCGCACTTGCACAAGCTCAAGAAAGTTCTTCAAGAAGCTTCGAGCCCCATCCCCCAGGAGACCAGCAACAATGTTGACAACAAACCCTTCAAGTGTAACATCTGTAACGTCGCCTACAGCCAGAGCTCAACTCTAGAGATTCACATGAGGTCTGTGCTTCACCAGTCAAAAGCCAGAACTGCCAAAATGGAGAGCAGCAGCGGTGGCAACACCAGCAGCAGCATGGGAAGTGGCCCCAGTGGATCTGTGCCTGCCAACAGCCCTGTTCCAGTCAGCCAGGCCAACTCAGACTCCTCCAGCCACCCAGCATCCAGTAGTAACAAAGACAACACTGCGGACATGAAAGAAGCAGTCAACCTGAAGCAAACTACTGACCACATGCAGGCCAGCCACCAGCAGGCTCAGTCCTCAGCTCAGCTCCAGATGCAGCTGCAGCATGAGCTTCAGCAGCAGGCTGCCTTCTTCCAGCCGCAGTTCCTGAATCCGGCCTTCTTCCCCCATTTCCCCATGACTCCCGAGGCTCTGCTGCAGTTCCAGCAGCCCCAGTTCCTGTTCCCCTTCTACATCCCTGGTGCCGAGTTCAACCTCAGCCCTGAACTTGCGCTCCACTCGGCTGCAGCTTTCGGGATGCCAGGCATGACGGGGCCGTTCCTGGAGGACCTGAAGCAGCAGATGCAGCAGCAGCACCAGCTTGGCCAGCAGCTTCAGCTGTCCCAGCAGCAGGCCCAACAGCAGCAGCAGCAGCAGCAACATCAGCAGCAGCAGCAGCAGTCCTCTCAGTCCCAGCTTCAGCAGCAACAACAGCAGCAGAAAGCTCATCAGCAGCACAGCCACAGGTCGAAGATGGAGTCTGTCAGCCTGTCCAACTCTGAAATGCAGATGTCCAAAGAGGCTGAAGAGCATCTTGAAAAACATGAAAATAAAGCCAAACAAGAGAGCATGAATGATGTGGATGGCACAAAGGAAAACAGCAAAGATCCCAAAAAGCCCAAATTTTCAGAGCCACTTATCCCCCCACCTCGAATCGTATCAGGTGCAAGGGGCAACGCTGCCAAAGCCCTTCTGGAGAACTTTGGGTTTGAGCTGGTTATTCAGTACAATGAGAACAGGCAAAAGAGCCAGAAGAAAAATAAAGTTGGAGAAGAAGAGGTAATCAGTGATAAGCTGGAATGTGGGGCATGCGGGAAGTTGTTCTCTAACATGTTGATTCTCAAGAGTCACCAGGAGCATGTCCATGGTCAGTTCTTTCCCTACCTAGAGCTGGAGAAGTTCGCCCAGCAGTACAGAGAAGCTTATGATAAGCTCTACCCAATTAACCCATCCTCTCCAGAGCCACCTCCTCCTCCACCTCCTCCTCCACCACCTCCACCACCTGCTCCAGTCACCTCCCTGCCAGCACCCAGCAGTTCAGGAGTGAAGACACAGACTCCATCCCCAGCTCCTCTGCAGGCTCCTCAGCCTCCTCCACCCCCGCCGCCACCTCCTCCACGACCTCCAAGTGCGCCTCCTCCAGTCCAGATGCCCGTCTCCCTGGATTTGCCCATGTTTTCCCCACTGATGATGCAGTCTGTACAGCACCCTGGGCTGCCGCCACAGCTTGCACTACAGCTGCCTGGCATTGACTCTCTTTCCTCCAACCTCACACAGCTGTGCCAAACACAGCTGGGATTGGATCCAAACTTCCTGCACCAGTCGCAGTTCAAGCGACCACGCACCCGCATTACTGACGATCAGCTGAAGATCCTGCGGGCCCACTTTGACATCAACAACTCTCCCAATGAGGAGCAGATACAGGAGATGGCTGAGAAGTCCGGTCTCCCCCAGAAGGTCATCAAGCACTGGTTCCGCAACACCCTTTTCAAAGAGAGGCAGCGAAGCAAGGACTCCCCCTACAACTTCAACATTCCACCCATGACCACCTTGGAGGACCTCAGACTTGAGTCTCAGATGAACACATTGGAGTACTACAGGTCTGACGCCACCCTAAACAAGAGGTCATCCAGAACTCGCTTCACTGACTACCAGCTGAGGGTCCTGCAAGACTTTTTTGATACCAATGCCTACCCTAAAGATGATGAGATTGAACAGCTCTCCACTGTGCTCAACCTACCAACACGTGTGATTGTTGTTTGGTTCCAGAATGCCCGTCAAAAGGCTCGTAAGAGCTACGAGAACCAGGCTGATACGAAAGACAGTGAGAAGAAAGAACTGACCAATGAGCGTTACATCAGAACCAGCAACATGCAGTACCAGTGCAAGAAATGCAGCATTGTTTTCCCCCGCATCTTTGACCTGATCACACACCAGAAGAAGCTGTGCTACAAAGATGAAGATGAGGATGGTGGCGATGATAACCACTCCGAGGACTACATGGATAACAGCGACGGGGGCTCATCAAAGCAGACTGAGTCCCACAGACATCCCCAAGGGACAGCCACAAGTTCTGGGTCCAGCTCTCCACTAATGCCCTCACCGCGACCTGACGTGGAGAAGTCCTCGCCAAAACCTGAACCGACCATTGAGAAACCAAAGCTGGCCGAGACTCTCCCTTCACAAGCGGCAAAGGCACTAGCCGACCCGAGACCCTCCAAAGCCTCGACTCCTCAGCCTCCACCACACAAGTCCCATCAGCCCCCTATTGCAAGGCCCCACTCACAACCACAGTCAGCGGCTGTCCCATCCAGCCCCCTGTCCATGACCCTGCCCTCTCTGGCGAGCAGCCTACCTCCTCAGATGTTACAGTACCAGTGTGACCAGTGCAAAATTGCATTCCCTTCAGTTGAGCTATGGCAGGAGCACCAACACATGCACTTCCTTGCAGCTCAAAACCAATTCCTGCACTCACAGTTCCTTGAAAGGCCACTGGACATGCCCTATATGATCTTTGATCCAAATAATCCTCTGATGACTAGCCAGTTGCTCTCAGGGGCTCTGTCTCAGTTGCCCTCCCAAAGTTCTGCTTTAGCCTCCATGCCTGGCTCTGGTCCCCTGAAACGCAAACTAGATGATAAAGAGGATAGTTCCAATGACAAAGATAGCGGGAATAGTGGTGAAGATCAACACAGAGACAAACGTCTCAGAACCACTATCACCCCAGAGCAATTAGAGATACTCTACGAGAAGTACTTGCTAGATTCAAACCCAACACGGAAGATGTTGGACCACATAGCCCATGAAGTGGGCCTGAAAAAAAGAGTGGTGCAGGTCTGGTTTCAAAACACGAGAGCAAGAGAGCGAAAAGGACAGTTCAGAGCGGTCGGCCCAACCCAAGCCCACAAGAAATGTCCTTTTTGCAGAGCACTCTTCAAGGCCAAGTCGGCTCTTGACAGTCACATACGCTCACGCCACTGGCATGAGGCTAAACAGGCGGGCTTTAGTCTGCCCCCTAGCCCTATGATGTCTCAAGAAGATGGAGCCGAGAGCCCTAACAAGTGCAGTTTTTTTGAATACCCGCAGCTGCCCACAAAGACCGAGGTGAACGACTATGAAATGCCAACTGCATCCTCCACCCCAGTCAAACCATCTGAGTCACTACAAAAAAACTTTTTGAGCCCTTCATCCTTTAAAGCAGAAAACAGTGATGAATTTGAAGGGCTCAATTTAAATTCTGCCGAAGTCTACAGTGAGACCAACAAAACTGACTTTGATGAGACTTCATCCATCAACACAGCCATAAGCGACGCCACAACTGGAGATGAGACAAACAATGAAGTAGAGAATCTCACAGCGAATGGGGGTGAAAAGATGAGTGATTCTAAACTGATGATGTCATCCAACCCTGATGCTTATGAAGACAGGTTCCCATTCAGCATGGTGAGCCCTGCCTTGAGTTTCTCCAAGGACAGTGAGTACTACTTCAGCACGAGAGAGGATGACCTAGATGATAACGCTGACAGGAGTGAATCCTCAAGCTTAACTGATCCAAGCTCGCCCAGTCCCTTTGGAAGTACTAATCCTTTCAAGAGCTCCAAAGGTAGTGGAGACAGACCGGGCCACAAGCGGTTCAGAACCCAGATGAGCAACCTGCAGCTGAAGGTCCTAAAGGCTTGTTTCAGTGACTACCGCACACCCACGATGCAGGAGTGCGAGATGCTGGGCAACGAGATAGGACTCCCAAAGCGCGTTGTGCAAGTCTGGTTCCAGAATGCCAGAGCAAAAGAAAAGAAATTCAAAATAAACATTGGAAAGCCATTCATGATGAGTCAGAGTTCCCCTGATGGACCTAAACCAGAGTGTACTCTGTGCGGTGTGAAGTACACTGCAAGACTTTCCATTCGTGACCACATCTTTTCTAAGCAGCACATTGCGAAAGTGCAAGAAACCCTAGGCAACCAAGTGGACAGAGAAAAGGACTACCTAGCACCGACCACTGTTCGCCAGCTCATGGCGCAACAAGAACTTGACCGTTTGAAGAAGGCAAGCGACGTCCTCAGTATGCCAGCTCAGCAGTCTGCAGTGGACAGCAACACGCTCCATGGCCTTAGCCTGCCCACAGGCTATCCAGGAGTGTCCGGCCTGCCGCCAGTGCTCCTTCCTGGTGTCAATGGCCCGTCATCCCTTCCAGGTTTTCCACCAAATACACCTGGTGAGTTAGTATGACAAAAGACTGAGAGAGTAGTAGCTTTATGAACTAAATGCATCACATACATACATATGACTGCTCCTCATTACACATCATTATACGACTGGGGACAGAGACTCTTTCATTGACAGATTTTGGAGTCATGAGGACACTTAATGCATGCGTCACTGCATAATTGGGACATGTAACTTTGACTTCAAACACAATGGAATTTCTATCAAATGTATTTGTTTGTGGTGTTTCCCTTTTTCATATTGTGGGTTTTGTACATTTGTATCCTTCTTTTGGTATTTTGTAAGGCGCATGTGACAGTTTTGATCCATAACAAAACCAAAAAAATGAAGAAACAAAATGAGACCTTACATTGAGCATCATCACCTTTTTTGTTAATGCAAAAGTATGAAGTATGGAGATTTATGTTGAGGTCAATATTTCAATGCTATCTATACCACTGTATTTCAGCTTTAGCGTCTCCTGGTGCTGGCATGCTTGGGTTCCCTACTCCAGCCACCCCCTCTCCTGCCATGTCACTCAGCAGTGCCCCATCCAAGAACCTTCTGCAGACTCCTCCACCTCCTCCTCCTCCTCCTCCACCTCCTCCTCCTCCTCCTCCTTCTGTTCCTCCCACTCCTTTGACAGTCAGTCAGACTGAGCAGCAGCAGCAGCAGCACAACAAAGATATCGAGAAAGACAAGAAGTTGGAAAAGCAGATGAAGGTCAAGGAAAGACAAGGTGACTCTGTCGCCGCCCATGCCGCTGCCGGCTCCCAGGCCCCAAGTGTGAGGAAAAGAGAAAAGCCCCCCCAGACAGCGCTTAAGGGAAAAGTCGGAGGCGAGGTGTCAATGGACCCAGCACAACTGCAAGCACTTCAGAATGCCATCGCTAGTGATCCGAGCTCCTTCCTGGGGGGACAATTCTTGCCTTACTTCATCCCTGGCTTTGCATCCTGCTTCTCACCACAGCTTCCCGGCGGAGTACAAGGTGGATACTTTCCTCCACTGTGCGGAATGGAGAACCTTTTCCCCTATGGACCGGCCATGCCCCAGACCATCGCTGGCCTCTCCCCAACTGCCATACTCCAGCAGTACCAACAGTATCAGCAAACCCTCCAGGATTCCTTGCAGAAGCAGCAGCAGCAGCAGCAACAGCAACAACAACAACAACAACAACAACAACAACAACAACAACAACATCATCATCATCATCAACAACAACAACAACAGCAGCAGCAGCAGCGGAAAACACCCCCCATGAAGTCACAGAGTGCACAGAGCAACTTCAAACCAAAAGAGGCTAAGGAAACTAAGGATGATAACAAAGGCTCTTCAACTGAAAGCACAAAAGCAGAACCACAAACCGATACCAAAAGTTCAGACTTTCCAGATCCTTTTATTGTTCCGTCCATCAAACACGAGTTTATATGCAGAAAGTGCCAGATGATTTTCGCTGATGAAGACTCCGCTGTCCGCCATCAGAAGTCCTTCTGTTACTTCGGTCATCCTTTTTCTGACCCGCAAGAGACAGTGCTTCGTAAGGCAGTGAGCAAGTACAGTTGTGTAGCCTGCGACGTGGCTGTGAGTGGAAATGAAGCACTTGGCCAACACCTTCAGTCGAGCTTGCACAAAGAGAAAACAATCAAACAAGCAATGAGAAATGCCAAAGAGCATGCTAGATTATTACCTCACTCTGTCTGCTCCCCTAACCCTAACACGACATCTACCTCGCAGTCTGCAGCTTCTTCTAATAACACCTTCCCTCATCTCTCTCGCTTGTCCATGAAGTCCTGGCCAAATATCCTTTTCCAGGCTTCAGCCAGGAAAGCTGCTTCTTCTACTTCCCCATCTGCTTCTCCCCCCCCCCTTTCCTTGCCTTCAACGGTTACCTCAACTTCCTGCACCACCTCAGGGGCTCGGACCTCACTACCCACCGAGAGTTGTTCAGACGAGTCTGACAGCGAGTTAAGCCAGAAGTTGGACGACTTAGATAACTCGTTGGAAGTCAAGGCAAAAGCCGCCTCTGGCCTTGATGGCAATTTCAGTAGTATGAGAATGGATATGTTCAGTGTGTAGGAGTGAAAACAGGATCCCTTGCTTAAAGAAAAAAAAATAAGACTTTAAACTGCAGTTCCAAAGTTTCTCTAACCCAAAAAATTACAGTACCAAAAGATTGACTCAGGATTGTTTTTCCCATATTGATATGCTGGCAAGATATTGATTGATTTTTGTTATGGACAGAACTGTTGCAGATGCTTGACTGAGCTTTTATTGTATACAAAAATACATGGAGTAGGAGAAAATCTCACAAGTTCTTTTGGAGCTTGTTTCAAGCCAAAAACTCTCACGATAGCAAATTGCACCTCAGCTGGATTGATTTCCAAATGCTAGCATGTACTGTATGGGATGATGATCCAGAACTTTCCAAGAGAATTTCTCTTAGTTTAGTTAGGTGTAATCTGTAGCTTTAAATTCTCAGGTCAGATCATAACATGTCTCATTTGTTAAAGCAGCAAGAAGCCTGGTGACACGTGGCTTTTAACCAAAACATGTCAAGCTTTATTGGACGCATTTTCTTGATGTGTGTAGTGTACCATACCAACAGACAATATTACTGTTACAGGACAAAACACGTATTCTTTTAGTTTGCCCTACAAAACAGTATGGTTTTACCACTGAGGGAGTTTAGAATGGTGAAGTGATGTGCCCCTGTGTTTTCCAGTTTGTAATTACCACAAACTGTATTTTTACCCAACCTTCTTTGATTTCTTGTAGATTATACTATTCTGTGCCAACTCTTACCTTCTCACTTTTACCTCTGCTCATGCCCTTTTCTGAAGAGGTAATAATTCTAGTTTTGATAGACTCTTGAGGATTATGTGAATAAGACATTTTTTCATTTGTGAATTGCTATACTGTTACGGTACTTGCTTGTGTCTGGACTCTAGTGCACTTATTTTAATTTTGTTTGATTTTTTATTATTATTTTGGTAGGTCATGTGTTAATTTAATAGACATTTGGTTTTGTTTGTTAATTGTTTGTTTGTTTGTTTGTTCGTTCATTTGTTTGTTTGAATTATTATTTGTGTGTAGTGCAGCAGCATAATGGTCAACATTTGTTAGACGTTTTAACAACCTAACAATCCAGAGACCTGTTTAAACAATTGGTGCATTCATGAAAGTAGTACTGTATACTTGAACCTGTTAAAATACAAGTTGGACAAAATATAAAAAAGGTATGAGTATTTGCTTCATGTAAGCAAATAAGCTGCTTTAAAAAAAGGGGGACTAAAGCATTTTGTTTTGTATAATGAAAAGATTTTCCCTGTGCTTATAGGACTGAATACAGTGTTAACCCTGTACACTGCCATTTAATGAATAGATAATTGTACTTCCATTACTGCTCTGGGCACTTCAGTTTTCCTGTTGTCATGAGAATTGAACTTTTCTGTTTGCCATCATATTTAGTCATATATGCATTACGAAGTATTATCTTATAACAACGTTTTGCTGCTACAGTGTAATGTTATTTTGCTTGCCATAAATTCTCAACCTTCTACCAGACAGAATACTGATTCATGAATTGCTTTGCTTTGCTGGTTTTTCTGTTTTTTTTTATTTTTTTTATTTTTTATTTTTTTGCTGTGGAACTCAAAGAATGTGAAAGCTGTCAAGGGTGTTCAATTTTTACGAATCACTTTCTTGTTTGGTAACATAGGACAATGTGATTCATTCCAAAGCGACAGAAGGCTATTTGTATGAAAGTAAATGGCTTGTGAACAAAGAAAGCTAAGCTGTTGTACATATTCGTAGTTGGCTGTGCATGGTACAAATTTATTAATATGAAGAAATGCAAAATGTATTGCTTTTGGTATTCCTATTCTGAGATGAACAAGTAGCATGTAATGCAGCTGTATGACAGGTTAAATCAAATCATGCTTAAAATTGTTTCAAATGATGAAATCAAGTAACATTTCATTTTACTTTTTATTATTGTACAGGTGTTTTCTTTTTGTTAAAGTTTAAACACAAATGTCACAGTTTATAATTCTCTTTTATGTGAACTTTTTAATGTACTTATTTGGGATTTTTAGTATTTTAACCTTTTATTTTAATCCTGAAGACACTTTTTGATTGTGTTTCATAAGAGACATCCTGGCCTCCTAAGGTGCAATCCTTGCCTGTGTACAAACACGAGTGACTGTCCTGATTCCAAAGGCTTTTAGAAACCCCGGCTTTTGCCTTTCTCCTGTCTGTGGATCAGCAGCGCAAGACTGAGCTGTCAGCTAGCACCTCACGCAAACGGTGTTAGCCCAAAGCGGAATACTTACCACACAGGGGTCTGGTAAAGCAACCCAACAGACACACCTAAAAGAAACAAAGAAAAGGATGGTCCAATAATATAACTGTACATAAATGTTGCAACTGCACAGCAGCCAAAAAAAGAAACCTTTTTACGGACGGATAGTGTCAAGCAAAAGAGGACAGCCTTCTAAAGGTTGAAATTTTAGGATTGTTCTTCTGGATATCAAAGGGATTATCACGGCGCAATCATATTCTTCACAATATGTACTCTTAACGCCTGGGTAAGATAGCAACCACAACCTGAGGTTTTATTCAAAAAAGAAGCCCCTATGGCTAAAACTTTAAATAAACTAAACCAAAAATGTTATTGATGTTTTATATATAGAGGGTAGTCTCATTAGTTTTTGTTACTGTAATGTTTGAGGTCTCAGCTGTACCGTATTACGGTAATAACATGGTTTTGAAACTTTTTTTTTATTTTGTCACAGACCTGTTGTCATAGTTGAAATGACGTTTATTGTAGATGGTATTTGAACAACTTCTTCTGGAAATAGTTCATCAAGTATGTTTGTTGCTCATTGTTGTGATACATTAAAAACTGTATCTGCGAACCAACTCTGTGTATGGTGATCATCAATTCACTGTCTCCTGTTATCACAATACTTTTTACAGTAGCTGAATGAGTAACTGTTTATGTGTAGGTTCACCTTGATTGAACTCAGTCTCTCATCAAATTAATTATTCATGATTGATATGTTATTGGATAGACAGATTTTTAGTAGTCACATATTTATGCTATTATATAATCAATTTCATAATATGTCCCATATTTGCTGAGCAAAAACTTTGTGTAAAAGGAAATAAAGGCCTATCCCATATAGACGCCTATCCCAAATATTCAGTTTGGTGATTGAAGTAAACGAAAGCCTCGGCTTTTAATCAAGGTATTACGGTACATCATACACATAGGGTAATTTAAAGTGAAAAACATCTATGTCGTAAATCAGGTTTATAAGCCAAGTATACTTGCAAATACAAGGAATTTATCCCATCCGTGAATTAGTGAACACACTGAGGTAAAGCACACACTAACCCAGAGCAGTGAGTTGCCTTGCTACAGTGGTGCTCAGGGAGGAGTGAGCGCTCAGGGAGCAGTAAGGGGTTAGGTGCCTTGCTCAAATGCACTTCAGCCGTGGATGTGCGCTTGGGAGAGCAGTGCTCAACCACTTCCCCCGCCCACATTTTTCCTACTGGGTCGGGGATCAAACCGGCAACCCTTCGGTTACTAGCCCGAACCCCTAACTGGTCGGCCACGGCTGCCCCTCGTATTGCTATTAGTATTTGACTTAGTCCTTCAACATTATCTCCAATTATATAAAACATGGCTGGCAAAGAGCATGTTGATTATCAAATTAATGCAGATTATGGTTGTAATTCTGCATGGTATCCCATGTTCAGTCCATTCTGTTGTAATCTGACTTAACCCGGATGCTGTGGATTACTAGTGTCAGTTAATCTCACATCTTTGGCCCAGGTGTGTCCATTCTCTACACTACGGAAATCACAATCATAACTGAGCTGTGATGTTCCTAAGGGTAAAAGTGAGGAGCCATTCTAGAAAAACCTCACAGGAAGGTCCAGAGGGTCGTATGAAGAATTGAATGAGTGCCAAAATGAGTGCCGGAGCTGTATTCAGACTCTCTTGATAGTACTGGCACTTGCCTGTGAAAGAGAACACCTTCACTGAGTGCTATGCAGTAATCTGGATGACAATCACAGTCTGCACAAGCTTTATGTTCAGACAACTAATGGCACAATCTGCCAAGAAGCCCCATACAGGATACAGAAGGAGTGATAGCTGGGTGACCCACAGGTCTGAAATGTCCGCAAACAACTGTGAAAACACAGGAGCGCGAGGGTTGGGAAGGGGGGCGTGGGGGAGGTATTATGTTCAGACAACTAATGGCATATTCTCTGTCATACAAGTAGAGTTTTAACTACAGTACAGAAGGACAAATACTGCAGAGGAACAGTTTTGTAATTTTTTCAGACCCAATTTTAGAGTTGTGGATATAAAGAGTGTTACACTACAGTTAATGGTATAATAATTGTGAAACATCAGTGGTTGTAAGTGTTAACTAGTTTATTTTCAGAATTCTCCTCTGCGCATCTGAGTGCTTTTATGGCTCAGAATAAAAGTTTAGTCATTTCAAGACTATAGTGTCCTAAACTGCATACTGTTTGAAAGATACCAGCATATCCACCAAAATATATATATTTTTAGAATCTCCTTTTAGTGATATTATCCAAGATTTTTGTCAAAGATGTTGTAAATGGATATCTTTGAAATGTGTTTTTTATTTGAAGTGTTTAGAATGGTAGTTTCCATAATTGGCTTCAATTTGATAATTGTTATACTCATGACACTGTACAGCGGTAATGAAGCCACACAAAACAACATGAAAGTACAGTGCAGTATTTTGCCAAACACTCTTTTTTTAAATAGGCTAATCCTTTCAGATAATTTTGCGGCACTATGTCAGTGCCCTAGTGGCATAGAGGTAGTTCCTTGTGAACTGTTGCCTGTGTAATATCTAAAATTGCATCACCAAAAGTCCAATATGGTCCTGTAGGAGCTGACCTGATATACTTAAGTAATTTTACCTCACCTACCTGCATGTGCAAAGGTTTACCTTGCTTACCTGCCCTTATGTTTCACACTCTCCCTAATCTGGGTCAGTAATTAATTATGTCAGCAGACTAACTTTATTGGTCAAACATACCCTGGAAAAGGGTCCCCTGAAGTCAGCTGTAGGGGGCTGCGTTTTCTAAAGAGGAATTATGGAGGCGTGTGTGCTTGACTCGTCACCTTCTTCATACACCCACAGAAGTCACCTTCACTGTTCCCGTAATAGATTCTATTGAGGTGAAATGTGCCAGGAAGGGTGAAGGTGGAGAGAGACATTTTTGATCCAAGAGCGTAGGGTCACTCTTAACTGTCCAGAAGTAGCTTTGATCCTCCAGAATGCAATGCGCTCGCAACTAAATTAATCTCATCCTGTGTACTTCAATGCTCAGGGTCAGGGACACAGACAGCATCCAACAGCTCTTTCACAGTGTTTCCTCGGGTTTCGCTATTTTATATTTCTTTTTTTAAAAATAAACATCACCATACTGTTCAACACAAGAGTCATTCCACCCAAGAGCCATGTGAACACTTTCACATATACGGTGGTATTTTTGGTCAGTTTTCAAACAATAAATTACCTCTTCCCCTTCTTTGGCCAATTTTGTTATTTCAGTGTTTAATCAGTAGACAGTTGTATCTTGTTCCTGTTATTCTTCTCATGGGCCTCAGTCAGATACACATACACACAGACAACATCTCCATTATGTTATTGAATTGTTTCTGACCTTTGTGAGAACAATGGTTCGTTTTAGCCCAACCCCTGAGCCCCTCCGCCCCCTTTACCCCCCACGCCCCCCTTCCCAACCCTCGCGCTCCTGTGTTTTCACAGTTGTTTGCGGACATTTCAGACCTGTGGGTCACCCAGCTATCACTCCTTCTGTATCCTGTATGGGGCTTCTTGGCAGATTGTTCCATCATTTGGCCAAAAAGACTGAACGAGAGAGAGACAAATGACCTGATGATAATCCTCAAGCTCAGCGCTCAAGTGCTCTTTGTTGGTGTAACTCTCCATAGGGACAGTAAAACACCTCTCAGCTTCCCAACAAAATTTTTTCCATATTGAACAGCTAGATTTTTTTTCTGGAAACAAATTGGGGATTATTTTCTCTCCGTAATCCTTAAACGGGGTCTTGTTATTGGCCTCCCATCAGTTTTAGATAATTTAGGGTTAGCACGCTCAACTGTGATGCCTGTTGCAGTGGATAATGGATTTAGTTCAGCACAATTGGGTCAGCATTAGTTGTCATTGTCAATAGCAAATTGATTCGTTTTATCGAGCTACTGTCATACCTACAGTGTATTGCACTGACACTGCTATGGATAGTCATACAGAGGAGAAACCGATGACAGAATTCAATCAAAGCATTCAACCACTAAATGCCAGCAAAATAAAATGATAATTAGGCCTTGAATCGTTCAAGATTCAATTTTCGCTTAAAACAGGGTCTATGCAAATGGGCTGTTAAATCCATGTTTTATCGACAAAGTCAGTATCAATTAAGAATGCTAATGCATGTGTCATAATGTAATGTTTATTGACAGATTTATCTCATGTGTGTGTTTTCTTATGTCAGTCCAAAGGTAGTAAACTGAATCAAAACTGATTGGATTCCTTTCTCTCACTTTCTTTCTCTCTCTCTCTCTCTCTCTCTCTCTCTCTTTGTTCCTCCTCCATAGAATTCCCACATGCAGAATACTAATTCCTGTATTTAGTTCACTGAACCCGGGATTTTCATTTTAAACTGATTCTGGTATAATTAAATTCTGCATGTGGGAATGTAGCATTCCTTTCTAAGACCTAATTCACTGTCCTAAACATTGTTTTATCCTCAGAAAATCCATTAACTCAAGACATGTTAAAGCAGATTCTTTTTTTGCAACTGCACTATTTGGTTGGCCACTGACATTAAAAGAATTCCACATTTCTCAAGAGAGAAACCGCTGAGGCATCAGCTACAATTGTTCACAGATATACAAATGTCAAGAAAAAGGTCATTTAAGTTCAAATTAGGTCATATCTGCATGACTCAACAATAACTGCAAACAATAGTTTCGATGTAACGTAAGCCTTGAATATAGCAGCAATAAAATTACAATATCATTGGCATATGCTTAATTTCTCTTGCCCATAGCTTGGCATGAGCTTAAAAGCCCTGCATTTGTTTAATGTTCTCCACCCTTTTCTGCTGTTCTTTTATTCTCGTAAGTGCTGCTGCTAATACTGGCTCTCTGATTCATAATCTGGCCCCGTTTCCCCCCCTCAACACCTGCGTTTCATTTAGCACTATTCACCTGAGGAGTGGGGAAAACACATGACTGGTCACACAATGGTGGAGCACATGCCGGTAATGTATGGCTTCTGGGGCCTCCCCGTGGTCACATAGGAGGGGTTGGGGAGATCACTGCTGACGCCTGACTGGTGTTATTGAGTGTGCGGTGATGAGTCCTGTTCTGGATGGATAGCTCATAGGCTCACGATGAGCTGATCTGCAGGTGTTCAAACCCCAGATGAGGCATCTACACCAAAGAGAGACGTTCAACAGTACATGCTTAGTATCACCAAAACACAAGGATATGAAAAAGGAACAATAAAAAAAAGAACAGACAGACAGACAGACATAATGATAGACAGATAGGCAGACAGACAGATAGATAGATGACAGATAGATTGAGCGATAGATTGATCAATAGATAGATACATAAATAGATGATATAAATTGATTGTTCGTTAGATAGATATATACACAGAGTGGGAGAGAAATATAAATAGAGAAATAGATAGAGAGAAATAAAATGGGCATGTTTCGTCTGTCATGTCTGGACCTCTAAATGACACCACTTCCACTCCCCATTCTGATACTAATTAGCACACCCACTTACGGAGCGTGCTCACAATGCCAAAAGAAGCATCCACACAAACATGTGAAGGGAGAGTTCTGAGTGATGTGAAGCAATATTTATTTCTACTGCTCACAGTTGCATTGAAATGTGAGAGAGGGGAAGGTGGGGATGAGGAAAAAAAACACACACCAGAGGAATTATTGCATTGTGTGCACGAAACACATGCTCATAACATTTCCAATATCCACTGCAGGCTACACAGTCTACAAACAAAAGTATCTAAGGAATGAGAGACAGAGCATACCTGGGAGAAATCAAAATGAGATGCCGTGATACACAACAGAAACAAATGCTTGCAAAAGATGCTGTTTACAACCCATAGGGATTTCTCCGGCAGATTGTTCTATGGTGTTTTCCAATATGTTCTGAAAACCACACCTCCCATATGGTTAGACATGAAGGTTGGGAGACGGTATTGCTTAAGACAGATAAAAACTGGCTCTGTGATGCCAGCCCTCACAAAGAAATGTCTTATTTCCGTATTGGAGAGAGGGAAAAAAAACAGAGAGAAGAAATGCGTTAGTGAGGACTGCCTGCTGTCTTTTAGGTTAGACCAATCTCTATAAGACAGAGAACGACCTGCAGGCAACTGATGCATTTTAATGCATTTTTTTTATTCCAAGGTAAAATATACAACTACATTTTGTGCCTTTAATGCCAGGTGTACATTTTTAATAATGTCAATAAAACAATATTTTGCTGTAACAACTAACAGGACAGAGAGGTCTCGCTTTGAAATGAGGGCTATGCCATATCTTCAGTGGTGAAGGCAGGTAGATAGGCAGAAAGCCAGTGATCCTCCAGTGGCTTTGTCTTTGTGTCTTTTCAGGCTGTGTGATGAGGGGGATGGCAGGCATAGTTTGTGTTGGGGTAAGAGAGGCAGACCGCTGAGCTTTTTTAGATATCTGTTTCTAAGGACTGCTTGAATCAGGAAGAGTTGTTCAAGAGAGAGAGAAAGAAAGTGTGTTGATGCACACTAGCAAGCCTCTGTTATTTTGTTGGAGAGGAACACAGCTCAAACGCTCAGTGAATTTTGTTTGCAGGCTCTTGGCATGCCCTTGCGGGGTGATGCTTGAGACAAAAGCCCAAGAAAGGAAAAGAAATGGAATGAAATTGAAAGGTTACCTTGTATGGGAAATCAAAATGGCATCTTTCTAAAAGTGCAAAAGGAGAATTAGACATGACCCTTCATTCAAGATATCCCCGCTGAACCGAAGGCCACTGTGGGCTGTAGGACAAAACATGCAAGGTGAAGAAATGGCACTTATTTTTTATTTAATACTGCATATTTGTAGTTGTATTTTTTTTATCAAGGACAAGGGAAACATCATTACCAAGAAAACAGGACAGAAAGAAACAGAGAAAACAGCCAAACAGGTTGAAGGGAATAACAAATCTGAAAGAAATAATCATCTGAGGGGGATAAAAAACAGCGTAAGTTCAACATTTTTCACAGCAGAGAGGAATCTGCTCACCCTGGAATCCAAATCCACCTTCTTTTCTTCAGTCTTACATTCGCAGATGTGAGCTTTAAAACATGCACTGCTTTGGCTTTGTTCAGCGGGGGCAGGTGGTATTTTCTTCAGGTGTGTGTGTGTGTGTGTTTGTGTGTGTGTGTGTCTCTGCGTCTCTCTGCCCCTGTGACAGGCAGCCTCTGTATATTCATGAGTGTTGACATGCAGTCTGAAGCTCTCTGGCTGACTGCTCGCAGTGTCCCCTCTTGCACAGCTGTGCTCTAACCCTCTAACCCTCTAACTCTAACTCTTAAATCTCCCCTTTTATTTACTCAAACATATGCAGTGCCAAGGCTTCAGTGAATCCGGGCCCAACTCGCCGCAACAACACGTTTTTTTTGTTTTTTATTTAATTGTTCAGTACAGAAGAAACAATGCCATGGCAACGGCCGTAAACATGTCAGGTTTTATAACTGTCTGCTTTACATTTAAAGAGTGCTTGACGGCAGGCCTGAGATTTTACAAGTGCTTGACCATCAGGGAAATAAAGAACACATAAGGAGAGATGGAGAGAAAGAGAAATGGTGGGAGAGAGAAAATTTGAAGAGAGAGAAACAGGAAAAAAAGTGTGTGTGTGTGTGAGAAAGAGAAAAAAACACACAGATAGAGGATGATGTTAGAAAAATGAGAATGACAGAGATTGAGATGAGATGAGAGAGAGAGAGAGAGAGAGAGAGTGGTAATAATAGTTATATGCAAGTCAGTGTGAGAAAGAAAGAAAGTGAGCGAATGATGTGAGTTTGTGTAACAGAGTGGGAGAGAGTGAGAGTGAGAGAGAGAGGGGGAAAGAGAGAGAGAGAGAGAGACAAAGAGAGAGAGAACAGCATGTGTCACTTCCTCTCTTTGAGCCGAGTCAGGTCCAGTGGCAGACAGACTTTATCAGCAGTGAGGCCACTGAGACACAGACTGCTTGACTGGCCGCCTGAGTGCACGGCCTCGGCTTGACCGGCAGCCACACTGCGCCACATATTCAAATGTGTCTCCTGCATTATTTAAACCGATGCCAGGGGCCGATTGGCATCTCATTTGACTGCATCTCATGTTACACCCAAATGTCCACTTTGTTACCCGGTCGGTGTCTTTGCTTTTCATGTCCTGTTACAGCATGTGCAAATGATAGGGCTATCGATTTCCCCGAAAGAATGGGATGAAATAAAGAAATAATCGCTTTTGCCTCATTCATTGTTACTTATCGCTGGTGACCCAAAACACAGCAACATAAAATAAATATGTAATATGCATATCCAATTTTTGAAATAAATACCGAACCAATTTATACATATACATGTGGTGCCCCTATCTCTGAAATTTTATTCATTTATTCATTGGTTAGGTGTAGAACAAGAAACTGAGCTGTGTGCGTGTGTGTGTGTGTGTGTGCGTGTGTGTGCGTGTGTGTGTGTGTGTGTGTGTGAGAGGGGGGTTGACACAGCAGTGCTCTGGCCGTCCTTATCAGAACTGGAGAGAACCTCACAGCCATTTCCGAATATTTACAGTCTTTTCAGCGGCATGCAAATCACAGGCCCATCCTTGTCACGCACAACAGTGTGTCAGGTAAGGCTTGCCTATGACAAACCATGGCAGTTTTATCCCAATCAGGTCAGTGTCTTCTATAGGGCACTGTCGGCAGTGTGTGTGTGTGTGTGTGTGTGTGTGTGTGTGTGTGTGTGGGTGGTGTGTGTACATGTTGGACACATTTCTTCATTACAACTTCATTTCATAACCTATAGCATACACTATGTCCTTTCATAGCAAACAAAAGATATATTCAAGTATTTTTTATTCTTGGTCTGTCTACAGTTTGCTAGCCTTGGCTGACAATACCCAAGTGACTCAAAGAAAAAGTACTCGTGCAATTTTGCTTCTGGATCAGGTCTATTTAAACAAATGTGGAACTGTGACTACAGCACCAAGTCCATTGAAAAGAATGTCGAATGAAGGCTACAGTGTTGAAATCAAATCAATATCTCTTTTTGAAGTGATTGGTCGGAAGTGCTAGTGGCTCAAGTCTCAAACAACCAAATTCATGTCTATTTGAATCATCATTCTCAGTCTCCAGCGTGATTTTCAATGCATGAAGCATCAGAGCGGGCAAGACTGTGATAGAAGGGTTGTTGTCTGGACTGGACTCCATCTCTCCTTTACAAAGCCATGAATGGTTGATGGTGAACAGGGTGAAGAGCGGCTCGGGCCAGGTGACTCATTATGCCAACATTAGCCATCTCAGGACTCAGGCCTCCCGTCATTTAGACATCAAGCCGCCGCGTTTAACACTGATCACCATAGCAATCCCCCCCCTGCTCTCGAGCTCTGCGTCAGCGCCAATCGCTCAGTGGCTTGATTATCATTCTCTGCTGTTGCTGCCACATGCACCGCGCCACGCCGTGCGTGAGAGCACATGCATGGCACTTCGCTCTATAACCTATAAACCTATAAACGAACGCACGCGAAGGAAATGAGGGGAACTGCTATGTCCGGCCTGAGGAACAAGCAAACGTCGCACACTGTTTGCATAATCACATGTTATGGGGAAAGACCACTGTAATTACACTGTTTTTTTCCGCGATAACGCCTTGAACACCAAAGCAGACATTTTTAATGTTCTCCACTCTTAATGCTTTGGTTCAAGTCTCAAATAGACAAAGGAAGACATTTGGAATCCTTGGAGACAATGACAAAAATATCATCAAATAAAGGAAGCTTGTCAAGCTTTCCCCAGGGTTCCTTTGCAGTATGGAAAACCTGGAAAAGTATGGAATTTGATTTTAGTAATTTCCAGGTCTGGATAAGTATGGAAAAAAGAAACAAGGGAATGGAGAAATGTTTGTGTTTCCAGACTATTGCATTTGCAGTACTAATTACTTCACTCAGGTCATAATGAACCATTCCTGCTGTTGTGTAGCTTAACTATCAGTCCCCATCGTCAAGATACAACTATGCTACAACTAAGATACAACTAAAAATGGCCCAGCT
>NC_063204.1:24943042-25018042 GCF_017589495.1 Alosa alosa
TGAAAAGAAGTTTCTGCAGCATTGTAATGCCATGGGATTGAGGCTCCTTCAGACACACACCTGGAGAGACTGTGCCGGAGTGTGAGTGTGTGTGTGTGTGTGTGTGTGTGTGTGTGTGTGCCTCGTTCAAACACTGAAGCCACAGCTGGGTTGCATCCAAAGCAATCAGGCAGAGAATATCAAGGGCAAGCCTTCTTCCCACCTTCGCAATATCACAACATGCTGAAAAGCAAGGATATGCCCCACCAGTATTTGCTGGGCTGCAGGAAAAAAAAAAACAGAAATGTGGCATAAGACTGATGTGTTGCTTTATTGATATGTATTAGATAGGTGTAAAGGTAAGACTGTACCAGAGGGTGTGGAGGCTTCCTAAGAAACCAAGGCGTGGATTATATCTCACTGATATGGCAAAATGTCTGACTATTTGGATGGATATGAGCAGGATGTGCACATTAATCCACAGCCCTGTTCCCGTTCCGTAAAAAGGTAATGCCAGTCAAACACAACATTAAAGAGAGCGCCTCTCTCTGTTTTCAAGCCAACTTGTGCTGTCATTTATCTAGTTAGGCCAGCTTGATCCCTGGCAATCATCACAGAGTGAACAGTAATAAAGAAAGAGGTTGTAGGGAGAATCTCTGTGAATCTTGTTTTGTAATGCGGCAAAATTTAAAATCTATTCTGAGGGAATTTGTATGAAAGAATCAATTTCCTTCTCTGCTCAAACTGATGGGAGACTTGAATGTTTCTTTTTTTGTATCTGCATGTGTGTGTGTGTGTGTGTGTGTGTGGAATTTGCAAACAGAACACATTCTGTAGCGCAGGTTAATCTTTGCAGACATGTTTGGTTCACTGATTTCCAACAGGAGTTCAGATGGGCACCTTTGCAGTATGGTTTCCATGGCAACGGGGTAAAAATGATTTCTCTTGGCTAGCTGAAGATTCTGCGCTAAAATGCACATCTACATTGTCATTATATTTCAGGTGCATGGTAGATTGGATTTTTTTTTCTCTCTGAGGCTTGCTGTGAACAGCCAGGCACAGTGTCATTAAATGTGGCATAGTGCTGTTTGATGCCTTACATTATGCTACACTTAAGCTACTTTAAGCATTTAAAGGGTGCTTGCTTTCACTCTGTTGTTGCAATCATCATTCGTCAAAAGCCATTGCTGATTATCCACACAAGGAAATATATTTGACCTTGAATTGTGACAGGCACTTCCGATGTAAAAAAAACAAAAAAAACAACAAAAATAAAAAACAGTCTTCCTGCACAGTATATTTGAAACCAAATCAAATGAGTGTGTACATGTTTTCATTTCTTCATATTTATGAAATGCAAACATTTTTATTAAAATTATTGGAGTTAAAATTATTTGAAGCATGTCAAGATATTGGGATGTGTATTGATATACATTTTATTATTGCATTCATTTCCAAAATGCAGGTGAATCCATTTTCTGTTGTGGTGTAAAATGATCTAAGGGGAGTCATGAGGTTAGTCTGAGTATTGTGACTGTGTGCAATAACACATAAGTGACTTTTTGTTGTGTACCAGACAATACCTCGCCTTCCTGCATGAATATCATTAATGCCCGCGTTTCGACCAGCATCTTTATACAAACACACGCAACATTCTTCCATGTGCACGGTTTCAATCAAGATTTGCAGAAGTTATCAAAACTTTAAAAGCACTTTGATTCAAGCCCTAAGCTGCAGGAAATTCAAGGGCACATCTGGAAGGATGTCTGAAGATTATTTGCAATTTTGTATGTATTAGACATCAATGAGGGGAGCGCTCCATTCCTGGCTGGAACCCGCTTCACCTCAGGCTCGTTACAGAGCAGACGGGAGCCTAATCCCCGAGTAATTCCCCGTCGTCGTTCGCAGACTCTCCCCGCGACTCTTCCATGGCGGGCCTCAGCCAATAGGAGAGCGGGACGAGGAGGCGCGCAGGTATTGGCCACTTCGCCCTCGCGGGCATGCGGTGCAGACTGGTGCTTTGTGCTGCATCTCCACAGGGGCCGGTGGGGGCCAGCTATCGCACACACGCCCCCCCCCCCCCCCCCCACACACACACACACACACACACTCACTATCCTCCTCCTCCTCTTCCTCAGAGCCATCAAGGCAGATAATGCCCTCCCAACCCAACCGGCTGTTGTTTGCATCATATGAGATGCACAGTGCTTAACTGCAAGTAAGAGGTTATGGTTTAGAGCTCAAATTATAGTGCAATCCTTTATAAAAGGTCTTTGGTGTGTGTGTGTGTTCTGTTGAAAGCTCTTGACCTGATAATCATGCACATGAGCAGGGATATTTTCCATGGATGAGGGGCATTTTTCCAAGAAATTACAGTGGCAGTTATATGTCATGAAGGATGTCATGTTTTTAAATGTGGATAGACAAGAGAAGAAAAGTTGGTTTAAGTTTCCTCTTTTCTTTTTTTTAAATGAAGGCATTGATTGTCCTCACGAACTGCTCAGGGTGAAAAATGCTGAGATAATTGGCACAGAGGTTGTCTGGAGCTCATGAACTTAAACCCAACTATGTAAAAGGAGAATAATGTTAACCTAATTACATTGGCCTAATGGTCATTTTTGCATTCTTCACTTTTACAAATAACACAACGCTACCCACACTCACACCCACACACTCTACTCTCTCACACACACAGGCACAGATACAGACACAGACACACACACTACGATAAGAGTCAGATGATCTCAGACAGAGCAGCTTCCTCTGTATTCAGCAAACAGGAGACCTACAGTATAAAGCCAAGTTGCTGAGATAACTCTACATCTCTTTCCAGTAAGCCCTGGGCAATAATTACCTGATGCCCACACACAGTGCACAGGCACAAAAGGTAAGCATTTACATTACTCCTGCTAAAATACACCTTTTTACTTTTAACACTGTTAATCAGGGAAATCAAGGCCCCACATCAAAGAATCAGGAATGTGGAATATAATGAACAAAAATCACCCCTTGGAGTGGGAATCCTTGCTCACCGTGCATACGTACAGTAATAACCCTCTCTCCACGTATTCATATGAAAGACGCGGGGGCAATTTACTGAACTAAATGGTGTCAGGCTGGGCAGATTACATAGCCAAAGGGACGCCATGCTGTAGAGAACAAATGAGATTCAGGAGATAGAACAGCAGAGACGGAGAAATGCTTTCAAAAGGAGGGAAAATCTGTAGGTAAGCTGCTGCTGTAAGCCGCAAGGAAATTATTCCTCAACACGCATAAATACCAGGTCAGTTAGCCGACATACTGCGTGTGGGCAGTGTAGGCTAATTTTCTTTGAGTAATGCACCACCACCCTCATCCATACACTAAACCTCTTTTCATGGCGTACTGGCATATGTGTTATATATGTTGCCTATATGTGTTATACAGATTGCATACTGCTTCATGGTGTATAGTAATAGTTCACCTCGTATGAGGGTGAGGGGGTGAGCCATGGAACATGTTTTCTTTTCTTTAAACATCATCTCATCTTCAACTGCTTAATGATCCTATTTTAATAAATATATGCAACAGATTAATGTAAAGTGCAACACTTCATTTGCTACAGCTTAATCTTCAGAAGTGTTTTTGTGGTTTAAGGGAAAAGACTGAGATTTATTAGTAAAGTAAATGTCCTGTCACATTAGAGTAATCCCTGAATCATCTGCACTTTGTAGAGGGAAAAAGCATATGCTATATATGGCAATGGTATCTGGTTTTAAAAAGAACATAAAAGCCTGTTGAAATATGTTCATAATCCTCAGAACAAAAACTCAGGATCCTATATATCATCCTTGAGCATTTGTTACCATCCCCATAGTCACATCTCGCAACCCTATTGTGTGAAATCATGTGATGCCAGGCGGCCTGCATCTGACCACACAGCCGACATCAGCGTACCGGGTGCATGCCAGTGAGCGCAAATCGAGTCCCTTGCAATTCCGAGTGAATATTCGCTTTGTCAAACAAATTCCGACAGCGATTACAAAGAGGCAGAAAAACCAACAAACCAAGAGGCCCATCACGCCTGGAGTTGTGATTGATTGCCTCCGCAGTCTGCAATTAAGTTGCCGTAATCAAAGAAAGGTAAGGCTTTCCAGTAGGCCAGAGCCCACTCGGGTGCATTTTGCCTGCGGCATGGCTCATTGGAGAAGGTTAACGCCAGAATAAATAACCATCTCAGCAGTCATTATTAGGATTAGTGCATAATATGCCTGAAAGTTGCATGGTCCTGCAAGGGGGTTTGTTACAGTTTACTGCGGTCTTAAGGCCAAAGGAGATTATGCCAGGATGTCTGTCAATCTTACCCCTTTCTCCCCCACAACCCCCCCCCTCCCCACCCCCACAGAGCCGTGGCCTCTCCTTGATCTTGTGCAAATTTTGCTGTTGAGGAGAGAAACCAAGGATGAGCAGCAGGCGAGTGCTGTGATGATCATTCAGAGTTTATTTATTCCGTTTCTCCAACACCAGGAAAGTGAACAGTCTGCCTGAAATTTTAATGACGTGACACAAATTAGATGAACATCAAGTCCATACATTATGAGATTTTAATCAGCCACTGAGATCTTTTAAGCATGTTCTTATTTATAATTAAAATAAATGTAAAGCAACAAACATTCACATTATATTACATCTGTAAGATACACAGCACATACATTTGATTAGAAATACTGTACGATTTCTTCTTATATTTCAACTGTGTTGAACAAATACTAATTTTAGAAAGGCACAGATGGATCCATCATTTTTCCTAATCCTGCCGCATATCCATCAGCTCCACCGGAAGCCTTACCGGCTCCACAACACTGACCTCTGCCCCACACCTGGGGCAGGTAAAGTATATGTCCGCGATGGTGTGTCCCTTGATGCAGTAGTAGCAGAATACATGGCCACAGCCGATGGAGTGAGGCATTGTGGGCCACTCCCCACACAGGCCGCACTCTTTGCAGTTGGCCGACTCGGAGGCATCGCTGTCGTCGGCGGCGGCGGAGGAGGAGGAGGAGGCGTTGGGTGGCGAGAAAAGGGCGAGCACAGCGGCTTTGAGCTTCCACATGTTCACCAGCGGCAGCAGGAAGATGAGGAACTCGGCGAAGCCGTGCCACAGCAGCTCGCGGTTGACGTAGTGGAAGGAGACGTCGCGCGGCGCCGCCTGGGGCTTGCTGAACTCGGCCCGCAACCCCAGCGCCCTCTCCGCCAGCGTCGGGTAGCTGCCACGCCGCAGGAACTGCAAGAAGTTGAGCAGGCTGGCGGCCCTGGCCAGCCCGGTGAGGAGCTCCAGCGCGCGGCGGCCTGCGCGCGCGTACGAGTCGGCGGGAAGCCGCAGGAAGAGCGAGTGCGAGCGCTCTCGCAGCCAGCGCTCCCCCACCGTGCACAACGCCAGGCCCAGCTTCTGCCGCCGGCTCATGGGCCGGTAGCGGCGTGCTCCGGAGGCGGCGGCGTCACGGTAGCGGATGCTGAGCAGCGTCTGGCCCGCCGTGGCGCTCTGGGAGTAGACCGTGAAGCGCCACAGCAGCAGCTGGAGCAGAGCTTTGAGCTCGGGCTCAAAAGGGGTTAAAAGGCCTGGCTTGAAGTGCTGGAAACACTGGCTGAACTGTGACCAAACGAGCTGTTCCAAGGCACCATCCAGTTCAAAAGCATCCAGCTGACTTATTCTCAAAACCCGCGTTGCCGGCTCGGAAGGCTCCCCGGTGCCGGGCGCCTCACCTCCAGCGTCCGCTACAAGCACAAGAAGAGAAATTTTATGCGCTTTTGCATTTCAGTCGAAATCACTTTTCACATGTAAAGCCCATAAGAAATTCCCTTTTAGCGGTGCAGGGTGCTGAGGCACAGGAGGTCTTAGACTGTTCCCTCTGGAGATTCTGGACGTGGACAAATCACATCACAGGAGATTATCCAACCAGCACAGGCTTGGCACTACAGTAAACATCCGCCATGTGGAACTACTTTAGTTTGACGGGCTTTTATACAGGATCTAAGAACTGTGACGTTTGGCAATTTGTCATGGACTACGTTTCTATCACACTAACTTTATCTCTTCAAATGCAACTGTTAAAAAAAGGAAGGGCCACTGCAAATGGTGACCAGCCTCTAGAACGTTTGTATGACTGTGGATAGGATTTGGACAATCCCCAGAAAATGTTATTTATTTATTTTTATTTATTTATTTACATCAAATAATCACAAGCCCCCTGAAGTATTAAAATACAGACCATTGTCGACACATGCCAAATATACATACTATTTGGCAGGAGCACATGTGAATAATGTATCAATACAGTACATCCCTATGCAATGCGAGTCAGTGCCACAAAGTCAATACATATCCTCTCTTCACATAAATATGAAATGACATGCATTGCATTTGCAGTTTCCAGTCTTCTGCCTCAAAGTTTGTCTAATGTGTTTGACCACAAGGCTTTCTTCACAGTGGAGGGAAAATATCCCTGTACAGCCCTCTCTGCCCGAGCAGGTACGCACTGATACAGCACCCGTCCACTCAGGGAATCCAGCCGCTTGACATTCTCTTCAAAGCCTTTATTGAGCAGTTTACAAGTTATGAATGAATATGTTTTATTTGAGAGCATACTATTGACAGCGACCTATCAATAGTAATGTGACTATTGTCAGGAGACTGTCGATTTTAATGTAATTATGATTAAGAGGATCACATAGATGTTAGCTGGGGCAAGTAACATCTCCTACCGGACTGCTATCAATACTGGGATTACTATTGACATGTTCCTTCAGTCCCGCACAACTTGCCAAATACATAACAACTAGACACTTCTGTCAATGTCTGCTGCCTATAGAAATTACGTACTTAAATTTACAGGGCTTTAACCGGAGAACTGGAAATCCATGGTTCTTATGTAATAATCAAAATGTGCAATCAATGGTGCTGTTTACTCCCGTTGTAAACACAAGAGTTGCTGTTTGCATACAGCCCAGCCGTGTGTGGGTCATACCGAGGCTCCTGCCCAGCAGCGGTGACTCACTGTCCTCATCATTGCATTTATCACGACGGGGAGAATGGAGGGCCATGGGAAAAGTACTGCAGGGGGAATCAAGACTATATATATTTAAAGGATGATGACTCTAAACAGAAATTACCAAAATTGTCCCTTTAAAAATAACTGGGCCTTTAAGAGAGGTTGCACTGTGAAATATTAGTCAAGACAGGAAATTTGATGGATTGTCAAATATCAGTCAGCAGTCACACTTCTTTGTATGGTTGTTTGTGTGTGTGTTTGTATGTGACAGCTCATTTTTGAAATATGCAACACTCTGCTTTGAATACACAATTTAACACACAGAAAACCGTTCTGACTGTACTGTTACTTTGCAGTTTTGTTAAAGCTGCTGTTAATAAAACAAATACGATTTTAGAACTGATACTGTAAGCAAAAGAATGACTCTTTGTAATATATTTACAATTTAAATGTGACTTTATGATAAAACTCTCTTTCTTTTGCTCTTTCGTCTGGCTGAAATAAACCATATAGTCCTATAGACTTATGCCCTTCTGTTTTACACTGCATATTCTCATACAACTGAGGGAGGGGGGTGGGAGTCATTTAAACTGAAAACCAAATCCAATCCAAAACAAAAGCCACCAACCCCCCAAAACTGCTGAATGCGGTGCAAATGGATACCTCTCCTGTCTCCACAAAATGGATGAGGAAGACCCATTGGGATACACCAGACAAAGCCGAGGCCTTGACAACTGCCGCTAAGTGACAAATGACTGACAACAGCGCAGTCCATAAGCCAGCATCCTCTTTCCAAGCAGTCTGCTGCGGGCGAGGGGCCGGCAAGTCTCCTGCTGATAAGCACAGTAACAGTGCGACCTTGGCTCTGCCGTGACAATAAGATGGGGCGGAGAATTCCTGCAGCAAGACGACGACTACTTAGAATTCGCTTAGAGCTGAGGATGGGGGGTGGAGCGGTAGTGGGCCCTAGGCTTCCTTGACCTTGAATTTTGCCCAACTGCCACCCCAAAGCCCCATGCACCTTTAGGGAAGGTGAGGCAATCTTTGGTTTGTTTGTTCGTCTGCCTCCTGTGTGTGTTTGTCAGCCCCTGGGGTCAAAGTGTGACTGTATCTGGTCTACTACCGTAACGGCTATCATCACCGTAGCTCATTTAAACTTTACGTCAGCCTGGGTGTTATCCATACAGATCCCCATCTGTGGAAAGGCGGCCACCACAATGACAACTTGAATCATTCATTTCAGATGACACCACACAGGCCTACTGGACAGGGCTATGTGTCTATATTTCTGTGAAACATATTCAGCACCTAAACCACAGCGACTAAGTGTTCTATTTTTCTTTTAATTGAATGCTATGAAATAAATTAGTCCTTTCTCACTCTTTTTTCCCTGAAAGAAAATGCACCCTTTAGTTTTAGAGTTTTAGTAGCTCTTATTTTAGCTCGACGAATGAACACTGATGAGATCATCCATTTTTTAGCTTTAAGAGTTATGCCATCCTAAGAAGGGATGCAAAAGGAATCTAACATTGTTCACTTCATGGGCAGACTAATTGTTATACGTCTGTCTCATAAAAAATGCATGCATGAGAGTACACTGGGGGTCCTAGGCTTTTGCACGCTAATGCTTTATCAAGGCAAACCTATTTCCCTAATCACCAAAAAAACTCATAGCGCATAGTGTATGGTCTAAAGTTAGTGTCAGAAAAAAAGCATCTTTTAAAGCAAGCTGACAAAAGATATAAGCTTTGCCTAATCTAGTTTGTGTAGAAAGTAAGCTTAAATAATTTAACAGAATTAATTGATTTGGAGTGTGAAGGTGGAAGATGCAAAGTCTGTAAGCAATAAGTGCACGAGGTTTGCAGGAAAACAACTTAAAAACTCATGAAACTTTAACAAACAGAAGCAGCGCGCTGAATGACTAAAACGAACAGTTAGGCTAATAAATTAGAAAACCGTGAGGCACTATCTTAAGGGCATAATGTGTGCACTGAAGCCTTCTACCATCCGTCTAAAAAGGCACATCTGTAACTGCAGGCCTTGTCTACATATTAATTTCAAACATTAGTCAGACTCATGCAAATTTTAACGCTAGGTGAAGTCCTAAAACACCCATGATGACTGCCCTAAAGGTGTAAGAGACATGTGACATATAGCCTCGGCCTAGCTCCGTTTACACCGTAGGCCTATAGGTAAGACTATCTATCTGAAATAAACAAACCATTCATATGATTACTGGTAAGAATAAAAAAAAAAATTAGGAAACCTGCATTCAACTTAAGAATGAGGCCAGACATGAGGTCTGCTTTTGCGTACCCACTCACATGTTTGCTTACCCCCAGGTTTTACAGAGGGGAAACAATGAATGCAGGGTTACTGGAATGTATTAATAACAAAAGGCAGAAACGTCATTTGAATGAACTTTCTCTTTGTCAGTAAAAATTACTTTCATGGCATATTATTTGGTTTTGATGCATAGTGTTCTGTTATAGGATATTCCATTACCAAAAATAAGCATGCATGTAAAACATGACAAATCTCAATGTCTCTCTTGCATATGCATAGCAATGTTGTTCCCGATTTGGCATAAAAACCCCAGTCCAATCCCTTAAATGCTGCTTTTGGAGAAATCTATAAACAACCATTTGACTCAGGCCAGAGCTCATACTCCACACTGACTTCATAGAACCTTTTTTTAAATCCTGTCATGTGCTATGGACCACAAGGCCCAATCATATAATTTCTCTTGCCATCAACAACCCTGATTCTTAATTCTAAAAGTCCATACAGTCGTCATTTAAAAGGAGAGAAAAAATCCCAAATCTCCCCCATTTTATAGTAAGGCAGGGCATTACATGATAATCAGAGTCTGGATTAAGCCTGAGTAAACGCAAGTTGCTCATAGACTGGAAAGGGGAGATAAAGGACAAAAATAAAGGACAAAAATATCTAGAAATCAATAAAATCACAAGGCTGCATTGGTTCAGTCATGGGAGTCAAGGTGACTGTAAAATACTCCATTCGTGTGGTCTTGGCTATCAAATCTTGATATTAGCTAAAATAATACAATTTGCAATCGTTTTCATTTACAGGTTACTGGGGCTAGACTATGGCACTTCACTGAGAATTGCAATCTGTCGTCAATGTAAGGCAATGGAGAGAGCCCAGTCTTTCAACAAATAACCTAAATATGTTTAGCCTATTTTAATACGCTGCTGTGTACCGTCAATGCACCAACTTCAACGTTGCCAACGCTGTCGATCAAAAATTTGCATGCATGGTTTAGAACGTGTGTTGTGGCGTATCACTTCCAGCAATTGCGTTAAAGCTTCAAATTGAAATAAAATGGAGGAAAACTACAGATATTTACCCATTTACACAGTTGATGAATTAAATGTCACCTCACTTGAAAAGCACTCGGCATTTCCGGATTCTCTCACGGTTGGCCACTCCTTGAAGAGCAAAGTACCAATCGCAAATTGCTTCATTTCCGAACTCATCATCAGACATAGCCTATCACGCGGTGTAGCGCTAATCATATGATTCAGAGAGGCAAAGAGGAAAATCTGTGCGGTACAAATCGCGGGGTGGAGCATTTCGTTTGTTTACCACAACTCAACCAAACTATCTACGCTGACGTCGGTTAATTTTAACCAATAGGATGTGTTGATATTGGGGCACACATGTTATTCCAACCAGTACAGTTTTGCAGAGGGCGGGCTCAGCAAAGCTAGCATCGTCACATGCCTTCTGCTGGCTAGTTACCATTTACCTCGTTTCTACAACAATCCACCCAACCGTCCACCTGTTACTGAGAAGTCTTGATTTTAAGCAGTTCGCTATGAAAGTAGTTACATCAGTGTATTCCTGTTCTTGTGCTCAGAAGTAGGAAAGTTGTTGCAAGAATAGCCGCGATGAAAGAGTATATGTATCTATAAGAACCTGAAATGCAGGATAATTAAAAAAATATTCTGTCAGGTCTGATATTTCCAGTCACTAAGCTCATTGACGATAACGTTAACGTTAGAAGCTAGCTTGCTAGCGTTAGGCACATACCGTTGTTGAATGAGTGAAAGGGGTTTCTTGGACAGCATTTGACATTTGTATGTAATATGTTGATTCAATTATTTTTCCTATAAGCAATGAGGTGCAACCCATTTAGAGTAATTAGGTTTTACGTCCCAGTCAACTCACGGACCGATATCTAACAGTTGTTAACGTTAACTATAACGTTACTATTGAATATAGGTAAACAAACAATCTTGTCTTAAAATGACCGAGAAAAGCAGACGAGATGTTCAGTTTCAAGGTAACTCAACGTGGGCACAGGACCAAAGTGATGCTCAGGGACACAGAGCTCAAGAGATACCTTGTTCTGTGACAAAAAATGTGAAAGGTATTTTTGAGGAATTCAAAAACCTTTATGAAGAGAGGCTGCGACGTCTCAAATCTGGCACAGAAAGCTGCACAGAAGACATGTTGCAGGTAGGTGCTATGCAATGTATCAATAGTGATATAGGCTCTTTGTGCTATGCACCCCCTTGCAATATTAACGCTACTGTGTACCAAACACGAGGACACACCTCTGAAGTGAACTTCCTTAGAATGACAAAATAGCCCCCTACAATTAAGTTACTGTACTCTATCTTCCCTCAAGTCCTCCCCTACCTACACATTGACATTGATATATAGAAACATTTTAGACAGAAAGTGAACAGTTCAAAAATATGCTGTAGAGGAGTACCATGCACATAATAACAGTAATGTAATATTGTCCCACTGAGACCCTGTGCATGCATGGGCTAGTAAATTACATTAGGATTCCATCTCAAAGCAGAGAAAACAGTTGCAGCCAGTCAGGCATAAAAAGCCTCTAATAATTTAAATGATCATGTGAGGGCATTTAGACTGAAATCCAGGAGGTGGACATCAAACAAGCATAACAAGGTTTTGGACAAAGTGGTCAACCAGTCCACTGCTACACTGTACTTTATAAGGTTAGCCCAAAGAGCCCATTATGCACAGGTTGTCATATCGAGTTCTCTGATTTTCCTTTTGCATGTGAATAATGTAATCGGAAAAAGAGAAGTTATGTTACCTTTCTTTATTTTGTATTCCATCTACTTTTAGAGCTGCAGTAAATGCAATATATATGACGCGCTAACCAAGTACTTGTCAGAAGTTTACAAAGAAACCTCTCTGTTATTTGACCTTTAATATAAGATGGATTTGCTTGCGTTTTTAAAACAGTTCTCTCCCCTGTTCTATCCTGCCCCTTGGCTGCTATGCCCCAGAACATCACCTGCTTTAGTGTAATTTGACATACATACTAGAGCCCTGTTTCCTGACTTTAAATGTGTGATTGGTTAAAGGCAGGCACCCGCAGAGAAGGCTGTGGCATAAGTCTGCAATGCTACTCCCATCCTGACTTACGGAAGCTTTTGTCCACATGAAAATACACTTTGGAGCACATTTAACACCACACTTACATGGGGGAGTTGAATGCAATAATATCAATTAAAGCAACACCAAATAACTTTCCCTTTGTCGCACACATGCTATTTGTTTATCCAGCACAGGATTTGCAAATAACGATGTCCACAGACAAGGTAGAATATTTTGCATGACTTATAAAAGTACGATGTATTGCGACATCATATGCAAGTCAAATTTGTAGTTTCTTATGTCTCATTCCATCGAACTACAGATCCGCTACCCGATCTGGCAAACTTACATAGTGCGGTTATAGCCAATAGAGGGCCGTGAAGCGAATGCAGAATTGCCGTTCACCCTGTTACGAGTTGATGAACCACTGAAACGATTTTGGAAACATTATTTTAAGGTATAAAAAAACTCTTTGGTGTTGCTTTAAATTGCCAGGATATTTGAAAATAATTGCAATCTGTATACATGGTGTTTGATGTGAACTAAGATTTGAAAATGAAAAATGAAATGTTTATCAGTGTTGTTGTTATCTTTTGTATATTGTCACTATTACGTCTAACATCAATTAAAGTTTGGTGTGAGTGTTGCAAAACTTTGGGTCTCCTTTCTACAGAAGAAAGTCCGGATTTTGCAGTCCTATGTGAATGACCTATGTGACCAGAACCAGCTGTTGGTACAGACTGTTGAAGACCTGGAGAAAGAAAGCAGAGAGAGGGTTACCTCACTTGAGAGGGAGTTATGCATCTCTGATAAAACCATCAAGGTCCGCCTCATTTTATCCATCACTTTCAGTCTAAAACATACACCCTTTTCAGTAGTGTGTGGTAAGTTAGTAGTTGTAGTGTTGGCCTTTAGGAGTTGACCTAACTTTTTAGTAATTCAGTTGTAGTGTAGTAGTTTTAGTTGTGTATTTTTACATATAGTGTGTGCATGTTAGGTTACCTACAGTATAGTGATACTAAAAAGCAGTACTCACTAGCTCAGCAACCATGTTAACAGCCCTATTTCTGCCATTTTTCTGTGTGACTTAAACATGATTGCCTGAGGAAAGCATGTAGCCGTCGAGGTATGCCTGAAGTGCACTCTGGTTAGGTATTTGAATTGAAGTAGGCTATTCATGGTTAATACCAGCACAAGTAGCATGCAGGCAAATGGATCCTAGCATAGTTCAGCACTCCAAAATATTGTTGTGCTACACAAGTAATTTCCCCCCCAGATTGTAGATCTCCACTGCAATCACTTGAATGAGTTTATAAATTACTTATTGCATATACAGAATCGATGCTACTTGTGCTTTTGCCCGGTCTGTGCCTTCTAATGGCCTTTATGGAGATCTGAACAGGTCTGAGGTGGCTATAGTTGGTTATAATGTCCCTGAGAAGGAAAGTCGTGATTTCCTCACCTCTCTTGAAGCAGAGGTTCGTTTCTTATTATGCACTCCAAGAGATTATTTTTTATATGAGATGGTGGACTATGCAGGGCGTGATTTGGTATGAGATGGTGGACTATGCAGGGCTGTGTTTATTGTAGTGCTTTCAGAAATAGAGAGGAGAGAGGAAAAGAGCATGCTCATTTCTCAGCCAAGGCTGCTTATTTGCTGGATGGCCTCCTCCTCTCTCAGGTGTCTCCTAACACATGTGCACCTCAAGCCAGGCGAAGAGCATTCGACATCTTGATGAGAAAAAATGAGCGCAGAGACACAACACTAACCATGTAGTCTAACACTAACCATGAGACTTCTGTTCAGCATGTGTTCTGCATTAGGTCCACTCATCTCTGACTGTTATGTCTTTTGTTTCCATGGTCAAAGGTGTTTCTTTTTCTTCCAAACACCGTGCTCTCCCGTTTGTTCTTCGTGGGTGCGTGATCCAAGGTACTGTAGGCTATAGAAAATCAAAAAATTATCCCACATCAAAATCGTTTCTTTTTGTTAATTTATTTTCACATTTAGCAGCAGGGGTAACAAACGTTTCGGACTTGCGGCCAGTACACTGATGAAGGCCGCAAGGCCGAAACGTTTGATACACACTGACAAAATGTTGAATACATGCTTGATACACACTGACGAAGGCCGCAAGGCCGAAATGTTTGTTACCCCTGCTGCTAAATGTGAAATTAATTAGCAAAAAGAAACGATTTTGAAGTGCGACCATTTTTTGTTTTTCTATAGCCTACAGTTCCTTGGATCACGCACCCACGAAGAACAAACAGGAGAGCACGGTGTTTGGAAGAAAAAGAAACACCTTTTACGTGAAAATAAATTACGTGACCATTTACGTGAAAATAAATTAGCAAAAAAAAACGATTTTGGAGTGCTACCATTTTTTAAAAGTTTCCATGGTTTAAGGTGTTTCTTAACATAATGCCTACAATAAATATTAGAGTATTTTCCCATTCAGAGGATTTGCAGACCGCCTCCATGATCAGTTTTTCTTTCATTACTTCATTCATTCATTTTGAGCATGTATGCTGTCATTCTGTATCTTACATATACAAATGCAATCTGCAAGAATTGTATGCTTGTCAAACGGCAAGAACATATTGAAAACAAAGCCAACAGAGACATATATGAACAAGCCTTTAGGAGTAAGATAAGAGATACTGAAATGAGAGATCAGTGCAAAGCAAAGCATAATGCTATTAATTGTGAAGTTTATTTGTGGGACTACTTTATTTTTGTGTGCATTGCAGATGGAAAGTGTTTTATTATTAAGGGTTTTTAGAGTAATCAGCAGAATTAGAATGGACTGCTTTAGAGATATATGATACAGGCCTAGCTGTCCCTCGACTGGAGCAAGCATTGAAGTAATGAACGTAATGGGAGACTAAATTGATTCAGAACATTAAAAGCTCCTCAAAGTCCCTGTTAGCCAAAATTGGGACATTTGTTTAAAAAAAAAAAAACCTTGTATAGGTTAGAAAACTACTCCTGAAACATGCAGTATAGCATAGTCAGAAGACCAGCCCACAGCATTTGAGACCAAAGTATAACGCCCATTTTTTCATGATTTTAAAACCTAATTTAATATACTTGGCAATGTTTTTACTCATTCAGATTTTTCTGAGTGGTTTATGATACATTTTTGCTGTTGCATGACTAGCTCAGAGCACACATTTACTTTAGGTTTACAGGGACTTCTAGTGCCACTCAAAATGTAAAGATGCTGTAATTCAGTAATGTGAGAGGCATAATGTTCTGATTGAATGTTTATAATGCATCTCGCTGTTGCAGGGTCAGAAGATGACAATTATTTTTCAGGAGTGGGGGCATAAGTGATCTCCTTTTCTCTCCCTATATTACCAGTGATTATGGGTTTGCACTTAGGGAGCAAAAGTGTGGGAGAAATTCAGGTGAAATCTAAAACTTACCTAATTTATTTTAAAAGTTATTTAAGCACAAGTAGACCTGACCAGAGGTTAGAAGTCATTTATGCTATTTTCTCAATCTGTTCTTTGCCAGGAGTATAAATGACCTGATCCAAAAAAAAAAACTAATTTGGAGCTAAAAACGTTAAAAATTAATCCTGGAAGATTTTCTAGGCAGCATGCGGTAAATATGTATTAGAGCTGTATCACAGATCTGGTTAAAAACCTAATTTCGAGGTTTAGGTTGTAGTGGTGCTATCTTAGGTTGGGATATTGCCTGTGATTTGGGCAGGATTTGAGCCATCAGAGAAGATGCCTGGAGGAGAGCTTGGACCGTATGCTCGCTGAAAATCTCCAGCTCAAGACTGATGTGGACACCCTCGCACAGCTTGTTCAATGGGCACAGCAAACCCACAGCCTTGATGTAAGTCCTCCCTTCCCTTGTAGGTGTGAGGTGTGATGTGTGTGTGTGTGTGTGTGTGTGTGTGTGTGTGTGTGTGTGTGTGTGTGTGTGTGTGTGTGTGTGTGTGTGTGTGTGTGTGTGTACATGTACACTTTTTTGTATGGGTATGTTTGTGTGTGTGGGTGTACATGTCTGCGTGTGTGTGTGCATGTATGTGTACGTCTGTGTGTGTGTGTGTGGATGTGTGTGTGTCCCTGCCTTTCAGGAGATGGTCCACTCCCTCTCATTCATTTTTCTGAACTCATTTTCTGCCCGTGAGCGTGTGATTTTTAATTCCGGCTTCACCTTGCCCCGTGGCCTATGGGCACCGGGGGGTGGGTAGGGGAGGAGGTTGGGGTTCAGCAGCCATCTCTTTGATCCAGTCAGCCGGCGTCAAGCTCATTTCCCAGCATCCCTCATGCCGGAAGCCAGCGAGCCGGCCAGCGAAAGAATGGGCAGGCAGAGGGATGGATGTGCAGCCGCCTCCACTTTACCTGTCCAGAGGGGCCCTGTCCCCTCTCTGGTGGAGTTTATCAAGAACCATTGCGGCTCACACACACACTCACACACACTCCTCTAATCCTTATTCTGTTTTTAGTCTGTGTATCACACCTATGTTCTCTCAGAGCGAGTGTTTGTGTCACTAGGAGACGTAGCATGGTGTGTGTGTGTGTGTGTGTGTGTGTGTGTGTGTGTTGGGGGGGATTGGGGGTCGGGGCCCAGCTTTTAAAAAAAGCATTACCATAAAAATTCACCTGGATTGACTGTGGGGAAAAAAGCAAAACAGATGCATGATGAATAAAGTTCTATCATAGCACCAGAGTGCTGTCTGTTCCACTGAGGTGATTTATATATTTAATTTACTGAGGTGTTTGAGACATCCCACACTGCTCTCTGTGGCCTGATTGGGAGCGGTCTTCAGTGTTTATTATTTTTGGACATCCTCTGCGTTCAGCGGGTGCCCGTCCCGCAGCATGCTGGGTCAGCGTGAGTGCTGACAGCTCTCTGGCGGGTGCCGTCTACACAGCATCACCACAGGCACCGCGGGGGAGTGGCAGACACGAGGGGGCATTCACCCGTCAGTGCTGCCCTGCGCACCCACACAGTGCCGTGCCACTGATACAAAGAACAATATTTCCTCTCTCTCTTTTTTTTTCTTTTTTGAAGTCCGTGCTTATCTTTTGACAATGCACTGAGCATATGTGTGTTAGCAGAGAGAAGGAATGTTGAAAAGGAAGATGCTATGTTTATTTCTTTTTAAAAGTCATTCTCTTTCTCTTTTGACAAACACTGAGCGTATGTATACGCATCATAAAGAGAGAGAGAGATAGAGAGAGAGATAGTGGAGAGAAATGGTGAAGAGAGCAAGGCAGTGAAAGCCAGCTACCTGAGCTCCGCAGAGCTGCAGAGCGCTGCTTGCTAAATGAGCCAGACCTCTGGCTGCACTCCCATTAGCTAAGACAGAGCTGCGTTGCACTGTGCAGTTCACTTCAGCCTAGTACGGTGCAGTAAGTGCTAAGACAGGAGTGATGAGTGCCTGTGTGTGGGAGGGGGAGGTTGGAAGGTCACTAGCGTAGGCTAGGCTAACACTGTTGTTAATGACTTCCTTTTGAGTGATAATTGATCAGCTTCATTACCATATTAAGTCCGTAATCCCATGTCGCTGAGGTAGGGAGGGGGCTCCGCATAATGAATGCCCTGTTTGATTTTTGAAATAATGAGCTAATTAGACTAATTAAAATCAATAGAGGTGCCAATACAAGGTTAGGCATCAGCTCAGTGGTGTCTATCTGTGTTTAGCAAAAGTCACTGGCTGAGTGGAAAGCGTAGGGATCTAACGCTGATTTATGAGCCCTTGACGGTCGTTAGTTAGAATAAATTGCTTGTAGGAGCAGAGACAGCATTATTCACGTACGAGATACTAAGTGCATTGTAAGGTCAGCAATAAGGGCAAACTTACATATGTAGTTGTATGCCCTTGTAAACCTATGTTAATATATCAGGTCAGTGTGGTGTCGGTTGGCTCTCTGTATCTCCCAGTGCACAGTGCGAGTGCACTGCAAGTATTTTTTTTCATCATTATACAGTTGCTGTGGGGGGATTGCGAGTGCTATAACTAATATGACTAAAAGAGTGCATTTCCTTAAGCTGAGGCTGAGATCATTTACTATGGCGTAGCACCAATTTCAAGGTGCTTCCAACAGCAGCAGAAATTTTGCTGATATGCAGCGTGCCCAATCTCGTCAGGCCTTTCGAGAGGCGAGTGTGTTGTGAAGTTTTAATTTAAAGGTTGCGGTAGATACTCGCTTAGGTGTACGGTCGGACCGCGTGAGACGGCATGCAAACAAAGAGAGGATCTTAGTGAAATGGGCCTGTTGGAGTCGTGCGTTTTGCGCTTCCTGTTCGCACAGGTCTGAAAACGCGTGGGTGCACCCCTCCGATGCCATTTTGAGTGAATTCTCTCGTCTTCTTTTGATTTGCTCTCGCTCTTTCTCTTTTTTCTCCTCTTTTTATTCCTCTGTGTGTCCTTCGAGGTGAATGTGGAGTATTATGTAAAAATCCTGAATATTTCTGACAGGAGAGACGAGGGAAAAGGCGGCACCATTGCTGGACCGCCACTGACCTAAATTCCAGCATTAATCTAAGATGTCAGCGTCGCAACCTTGACTCTCCATTCCCGGTGCAGCAAGACAAAGGTTATTCCTCTGCCTCCCGTGCGCTCTGGGGCAGTGGCTGTCTGTCGCTGAGACACCTCCTTGACTGTTCTCGCTCCCTTTTCCAGATTTCGCTCACATTAGTTCTCCGAGTGATTCGCAGAAATAATTTGTGGGATGCAGCATTCATGTTTGGCCTGTGTTATATATCAGCACAGCACTCCAGCTGCAGGGGTTGTGTGTGTGTGTGTGTGTGTGTGTTTGTGTGTTTGTGTGTTTGTGTGTTTGTGTGTTTGTGTGTTTTTGGTGACTTTTACGGTAGGGGCAGCTGACCATTATTTTAATAGTATTTTTTTTTTTTGCCTTGCACACAGGCTTTAAAGATGGAGTGGTGTTTGTGCCAGCCTTAGCCATTCCTCTAACAAATTAGTTTACTGTGGTCATAACCTTCAAAAAGCTCATTACCATAAATTGCATGGCTTTTCATAGAGGCTACGCGAGGCATTGACGGATCACAGACAAGACCTTACTCAGGACAATCAGGCCTGCTTGTAAATTAGACCCGGCCCCGTTTCCCATACATTCTTAATCAGCTAATGTTTTTTATTTTTATTATTAATTCCTCCCCCACCTCTGATTTATCTAAAGGGCCTGAATTCACACACACTCTTATATTTGGGTCCCCTTCCCCTGTCGCGGGTATATATATATATTTTTTTCTTTTCTTTTGTCATACCCTGGAGGGGATGGTGAGGGAAGAAACATGCATATGTACTTAGGAAATTGCATTTTCAATGGATTGGCTCACAGTGTAGACAGGGTAGGCACTGCCTGATATCAGACATTATTCACACTTCAGGGGAACATTAGGAGAGATGTGGCCCTTTTTTTTCCCCAAAACTGACCCTAATGTCTGAGCTCTGTGCTTTGTGAGGGAGTCGACCTATCTTTAGTGTAAGGAGCAACTCATGTTGATGGATAGTTTGGCGGTGATGTGCTCTTGTGCTCTCTCTCTCTCCTTCCCACTCTCCTGACCGTTATGGTGGCAAGAGAATGCATCACTTTGGAATGGCTGCAGAAATATAATTTCTAACGACTGAAACACTGAGACAACCCCCCCCACACACACACACACACACACCTTCACTGCGGCCTCCATCAGCGATGCCGTGACAACCGGATCACAGAGGTTAGGTGACAGAGCTGAGGTGGAGCGAACAGAGTGGTGGGGTTCTCCTCTGTGAGATGAGACTCCATCCTCTCCAGTCAGGTGGAAACTGGACGCAGATGTGGAGTGGAACGGCTGGTCACTCCGAATGCTCCAATATCTTCACTGTCTCCTGTGAGCGTAAGACACGTATGGAGTGGGAGACAGAGGACTTGCAATGAGGGCATATTTAATCACATCTCATTTAAACACAAGCTAAGGAGCATCAGCAAACAACAGCCTCTGTGGATCAGCTACGTGAGGCGAGGCCGGTCACCTCAGCAGGGTTGCCAGCAGGTTTGGAAGGACAAGTGGAATTTTTGTGCCGAATTAAATTTGGGTTCTCGTTTCTGTGCGCACGTGCTGGAGGGGATACTGGTTTCACAGCTGCCGTGGCCCCGCATCACAGGAGTCTCACAAACTCACGAGCTCACACACACACACACACACACACACACATTTCTGCTCACTAAACCCTTTCTGTACACCCTCATTCATCTACATTCAGCGATATCTTTTCATTTTTCCCCGGTATCTCTTACTGGAATTGAATTTAGTCTACCCTGCGACCACCTGTTAAAAGGTGAAGTGTCCAAGGATGAACATGTCTTTGCTGTAATTAAACATATTTGTGTGTGTGCACACACTCCTTCAAGTGTTTGTTGAAAAAGCTGGTATTAATTTTAGAGACCATTAGGAATTATTTTCTTTTGCCATTTGCAGTGTGTGTGTGTGTGTGTGTGTGTGTGTGCGTGCCTGCGTTTGAGTGAGTTTGTTTGTGTGTGTGTGTGTGTGTGTGTGTGTGTGTGGTGGTGGTGGTGGCGGCGGCGGCCTGTAGTGCGGTATTTGTACTGTGTCTTTTTTTTACCCAATTCAGTAAGTTAACCGTGGCAAGGTCTTCCACAACTGATTGGTATTTTCCTTGTTTGCTGAGATGTGCGCCGCAGACATTCGAGTTGCCCTGGAATCATTCAACCATTAGGCTAGAGAGAAATAATAGCCAAGAGAAAGAAGCCCTCATCTCGGGATCATACATAAAATATTAGGTTTCCTTTAATGGACCCTTCCCTATCTCTACAGATTGTACCCCAATTCGAGGGTGCATTCCTCCCCCAACTAATGCACTTGATGGAGAAAAGTTGTTTATGGGTCCTGCAGTTCATAAAATGTGCACACACACACACACACACACACACACACACACACACACACACACACACACATACATACTCACACATGGTACACGCACACACTCTCACACACACACTTTTTCTCTCTCCCCCCTGACCATGCCACATGCGAATTGTGAGCCACTTGAGTGCAAGACCAACCACTCAGATGGTGTGTGTGTGTGTGTGTTTGTCTGAAGGTGGTGGTGGTGATGGTGTGTGTGTGTGTGTGTGTGTGTGTGGGGGGGGTTCAGATTCTCTCAGCTGAAAGCGCTCCAGAAACAGGTCATGAAGAAAAATGGTGGCGATGGAGCGGTGACTTGACCTGTGAGTAATTAGCATCCCCATCGATTTCCTCTTGCTGGAGTGACCCCTGTCACAGTACCCTTGAAGTGCGCACTTTGCTATATTTCACCAACATGGTCTGCGTGGACGCCACAACTCTATCAAGATGAGACAGGACAAGGATGTTCTCCTTTATGCCTTTTTTAAGCTTTTTACAGGAGACTAGAGAGCAGAGGAGCAGTGTGTGGGAATGTGTGTCTTTTTTTTGTGTGTGTGTGTGTGTGTGTGTGTGTGTCTTTATACATGTGTGTGCGTGTGTGTGTGCATGTTTGTGTGTTTGTGCATCTGTGTGTGTTTCATTGGCCACCCACTTAAGACCAGGAAGTTGATTTTTGTTTTTTTCTGATTGTGTTGTGTAACACCCGCATCTGACAAATGTGTCCCCCTGCATCACAAGGCATATTTTCTTAACAGCCAAGATGGGCACAGATAAGACCCCTAATCAAATTAAACAGCGGTGGGACCCAGAGTTAACCTCAAAAGCCCCGAGTCTGTGCTGGACAGGAATGGGTGGGGACAGGTCACCACTGAGAGGTCAAAATAACTCCGTTCAGGACAGGGATGCCTCACCAAGTCATCAACTGCGTCAAAGTCCTTATTAAATCGCAGAGATGAAACCGATGCATATCCAAATTGTATTATGATGATTATATTTTGGTGAAGTATTTCTTTTCATGCCGGTGAAGTGATGGGCTATTTTGAGAGGCGTGTGATGTGTTTGTTCTGTAAAGTTAATTTGAGTCTGCTGATCACACACAGGCCTCTTGTTCTTTTTTTGGTGATTTGAGTGATCTAAATGTGACTGGACAGTAAAGGCCATCGATAATAAAATGTAATGGGAAACATACAGTAGCTATAATGATGATAAGTTGTTAGGCATCAGTATTTATATGGGTGTACCAGTCTGAATGTGTAAGATTTGGTTATGAATGGCATGAAATGGACAGATCATTGAGTTTTCTTTTGCTTTCATAGATTTCTGGGGTTAAACTACACTCTGTGTGTCTGGAGAGAATAATTCAGCCTGCAGCAAGAGATCAGTAAGTGATTTGATTGGTTTTTTGTCATATTCTGTAGTCACACTCACATATTCTGTGTAATCCTAATTTTGTTTGTTCATTTTGTTATAATTGTTGTATTCTTTTACCTTGAGATTTAGGTTGTTTTGCACATGAAATGTAGAGTATTTCATACATTTAATAGCGCAGAGCTATAGAATTCAAGATAAGCAGCAGTAGGATGTTGGAGGCATGTATGGATATATGCCTTCCTAATCTGCTCTGACATCTTATTTTGTCCTGGTAATGTGTTGTAGCAGCTCATTTTTGTCCTTTCCATTTGAAGTTCCTATCCGAGTCCCCATTTACATGTAGTAGAAACACAACAACTTTCTTTTCCCCCGAGCAAAAGTTACCTGACAACCACGTTCATCATACACTCTATGCTGTGCTGATGAAGGGAGCATGAGCATCCCCGACCCCCCCTCCCACACACACACACACACATGCACACATACATGCACACACATACACACGCACACGCACACTCACACACTCACTTTGGGGAGTAGGTATGGTTCCTTAGGGAGGAACCATGTTCAAAGAGGAAAGTGGAGAACCGATGCTTGCCTCTGAGAAAATGAGGGAACGGGGGCCCTTCTTCTCGCCTGCTGAGGCCTCCCAGCAGGGCCACAGGAAGTGGGTTCAGACACCACACTTACGGGTAGGGTTGTTTGGTTGGGGGGTAATAATAATAACAGCACCAGTAAATCATGTAAATAGGAAGTAAATAAATAAATAAATAAGCAGAAACACAAGGCATCTGCCTTAGTGCCATCAGCTACCGCTTTAAAGAGGACAGATTGAAATTATCCTCCTTGGGGGGGGGGATGCTGTGTTGGGTGGTGGAAGCAGAACCCATTCTCTCTTTCTCTCTTTCTTATTTATTTGCTTTGTTTATCTATTTATTTATATATTTACTCGCAGCAGGAAAATAGTTGTAAAAAGAAATAGTGATTTTGATGTCAAAGGTTTGTTTTTTATATATATATATATATATATATATATATATTATTTTTATATACTTTTCCTCCATCCCCTACAAATGCTCTTCAACATTTTCATATTTTTCATCATCTCCAGCTGGGCTTGTACTTAGTTATGTAAACTAGCATTATTTTCCACTTGTGTGTCTGTATGTGTGTCTGTGTATGTAAGAAGAACGTGTGTATGTGTCTGTCTGTATGTGAGAAGACAGTGTGTGTGAGTGTATGTATGAGAGAGAGAGAGAGAGATCTAGATACTCAGAGGCCTCGGAACAGGAGCGTGGACTCCTGCATGTCATTGTTAGAACTCATTGTGCCCTGCAGAGTAATTAGCAGGGCACTGAGTGCTGGGCGCATTCCTGCGAACAAGGATGCTCTCAGCTGGACACAGTAGAGGGCATTCATACGGGCGGCGCCTGCCTTGCCACTCCGAGGAGCCAGTGCTGCACTGCCTCGGCTGCTGTGGGCGGGAGATTTCCCCCTTTTCCGGGGGCCGCTCACCACGTCTGGGGGCAGATACAAGTCCACCTCCCCCCCTCCTCGCATCTACTCCTCCCTGCACCACCACCTCCACCCACCAGTTATTGACTTTTTTCCAGGTTCTGGTCCTCTCTCCTTATTAGCGAGGCAAACAAATCAATAGACTCCGCCGCGGCTTGAGTGTGGACATAAAGAGCCAAACTCACTGTCACAAGCAATCCAAGCTCACATTTGGATTCCATTTCCTACTTTGTCACCCCCAGCTTACTGCCTGAATTCTGCTCCTGTGTTGGAAGTTTTGTGTTCTTGTCCGGTGTCTAATAGACCCTGACCAAAACAATCTTTTTTTCCCTCTAGCTCATTATTTGCTTCAATCCTCTCAGGGCTTCCCCTAGGAAAACAATTGGCATATAAATAATTGTTCATTTTAATTATTGAACACAATGAAATTCTTTTGGATGATTTTATTGTATTTTCACAATTCTATTTTGATATATTTTGGTAATATTTATTTAGCTATTTAAATACAATAAATCATAAAAATATAGAGTGTATATATATATTGAAACATTGAAACTTATAATTGTAGCTGTCTGTAAACAAAATTGCAAACAAAAAGTGCACTTTTTGCCACTCATTTGCCATACTCATTTCCTCAGCTCAGGTTTTTTGATTTGTGACGGTCACCTTTGGGCTTTTCCCTCCCCCCACCCTGCCCCTCGTAGCGCTTGTCTGTGTCTGTGTCCTCCTGCTGTTTACTTTTTCATGCCATGTCAGTTCGCCGCCTGTTTGTTATTTTGATCAAACAGCAACAGATCCTATGGAGTAGCAGAGCTGAGCTGAGCAGGGGGAACTGCTGCTGCCTGCCTGCCACTGTTCTTGAACACCCCACCCACCCCCAGCCACCACCACCACCACCAATCAGCCCCCCACCCCTGCCTCCTCCCTTCTGCCTACGCTCTCCTCTCCTGCCCCCCCACCCCACCTCATACCCCCTCACCACCTCTGAAGTCCTCCCCAGCTGGAAAGTTTTGACATCTGCTGGTTTGGGCCACGGCTGAGCAGCTGTCAGTGGTGGGGAAGCCTCTCTCCTCCTCCTCCTCCACCTCCCCTCTCCCCTCCTCTCCCCCTTTCTCTCTCCCTCCCTCCTCTCTCTCTCTCTCTCTCCCCCTTACACTCCTCTGCTCCCCTCTGTGGCGGTGGCGGAAGCAGCAGTTGGCGGGGTGGCTGGTCGCCAGCTCAGCTTGTGCCATCTGTGCTCCTGACATTCCCCTCTAATTAACAGCGGGGTTAATTGTGCTGGCAGGCTCAGATGGAGGGGCTAACATCACCCAAGGGAGATGCGTACAAGTGCCACTGTGCCAAGGTGGTGCCGCGGAGCCTTCTCTGCCACGCTTAACACCAAGCCTGTTGTCACAGTACACAGCACACACACACACACACACACACACCCACACACACACACACACACACACACACATACAGATGCGAGAACACATGTACACACGTGTGTACACACACCGGACACAAACTCTGACATACAAATCCACACGCAAATGTCCACAAACACATGCACACATACTGACTGACTCTTTTTCACACACACACACACACACACACACACTGTTGGTTAACAGGCAGCAATGCATACACGCACCGGGCAATATGCAATAAGGCTGTGGTGTTTTTTTTTTCTGTACTTTATTCTGATGAATTATGCTGTGCTGTTGTAATGATGTAGAAAGAATTGGGTTTTGAGAGGCAAAAACCATCGCCCAGGGCCAGTTAGGGAGGGAACAATTTGCATGTTATTACTGAATATTCATAACTAATTGTGTTAGGCTTTGCTAATAGAGCCGTGTGACAGTATGAAAAATTGTCAAGCACTTTTATGGGCAACAAAGCACACTGCCTTTTTTCCATTCTTTTCTGCTGTCGTCCCAACTCTCTAAGTGCTGAATGATCATTAAGACACTTAGTTGCTAAATATAACAGGTCGCGCCATTCGTCAGGCTGACGTGATATCATTTATTAAGTGTTCTAATTTTATCTCTGTGTACACCAGCCATTTTTTACAGTGCTTAGCACAGCGTGTGAGGAGAACACAATCTCCTCCACACGAACATGACTAAAGCACTCACATTAAACATATGGGAGAGTCGAGCTGCACTGTGTGCATTTATCCATTCACAAATTTTAAATTTCACAACTGGACTTTTCTACCATAAAACATGTTATTTTGTTACTAAACCGATATAATATTTTACTTTGGCCAGAAGTGATAATTATGATAAAAGTGATACGTGATGAAAACCAATAAAAAACATAAAACTGCAAAAAATATAAATACACTTTTTTGTGTTATCTGTAGAAACTTGAGTGTAAAACATTGGATACTAATGCTGAACAAAATTATAAATGCATCATGGAAAAGTCTGTGGTCAGAAAAGAATTTACTGATCTACCATTAATACAAGCAAATTAGTCAATCCATTACGCAGGAAACTATATATTCTGTATAACTACATCTACAGGGATTATTTGTGAATAATTATTATGTGAACAGAATATGAAAGAAATAAACTTTTTGGAGTGGAGAGGTTACAGGATCTTTTATTTCAATTTTTGAAGCATGGGTCCAATTCAAAACCCTGAAATGCTGTGTGACATTTTTTGTTCAGTGTGTAAAGGCAAGGCGGGAGCGAGATGTGTGCTTTCTGAGACATGCCTCAGTATCGTCCAGCGGATGATTAAAAACTGAGGGCATCTCTCGTTGGTCTGAGCACGAGTGGAGGCGGAGGGGCAGCAGTGGGCACTGAGGCTCTGATCTTTGGCGTGTCGAACGGGCACGCACTCGTTCACGGCACGACTAAATGGATGCCCTCTGGGCGCGGGGAGACTGAGAGCTGCAATTTTGCACGCCTCCCTCTCTTTCTCCCTCTCTTTCTCCAGCCAGCGGATTGCCCGGCAGCCGGGTCGTGCCGCCGTGGAAAGAAGGATCCGGGAGCCATGCTGAAAAGACAGGAACCTTTTACCCAGCTTGACGCGATGCGGGAAAAAAAAGAGAGGGAAATAAAGTAAAAAGAAAGGGAGAGATGGGGAACAGAGCAGTCAGGAAGAGGAACAAAACACCTTCTTTTTGTTCGAGTGTCCTGTGAAATGAAAAGGGAGCGAAATTGACTGCAGTTAGCCACCCTTTCAGAGGGCTTTCTCTATTCAGCCAGCTCTCATCCCCCACTGGTTTCTACACAACTTAAGATGAGGCATGTCACATGTCATGATGTTATGTGATGTCCACTAAATTAATTTTGTATTTAGCAATTGCTGAAATAGGAATCTGAATAAAAGGTCTGTATGCTGTAAAATAGTTTGTGTTTTTCACTGCCCTAGAAAGTGTTCAGTCTAAGTTTAAACTTTTCAGCGCTTTTTTTTTCTTTTTCTTTTTTGGTGATTCATAACACTTTTATTCTTGACTTTGACAGAAAAAAATATATATATATTTCTTTGGTTGTGGGGAGGGGGTGTAACATGTGCGCCGTTTGGGCGAGTCTTTGTTTGTTCGTCCTCTCGTGTCCTTGGCTCAGTGTGCCGAGATATCTATCAGAAAGCACTTTCAGCATCTTCTCCAGCTCTTTCTGCACTTTTGTGATTCCTCAGGTGTTTTGCCGCACCACACAACATCATCCCCAAAAAATCCCTCCCTTTTGCGTTCTGTACCTGATTTTCCCTTTCACGTCCCATGTCACTTCTGCATCAATCCACATTACTGATGGCTCGGCAGGAACGGCAGCCGCATCCGCACTGCCATTTGCATATCCAAATAGAGGAGGAGACAGATTAGTGTTGCCGGCGCACATTAAGAGGCAATATTTATGGGATCTGGCTTCACGGCGGGTTCTTTAGCGCAGCCGCCAGCGTGCCACTTGACAGCTGTCGCTAGCAGCCGAGAGCCTCACGACAGGCAGCCCAGGCACGATCCGCCGCCTCTGTCACACAAGTTTTGTCTCTAGTGCCACGCCGAGATGTTTGAGGGGTTGTGTGTTTGTGTGTTTGTGTGTGTGACTGTGTGTGTGTGTGAGTGAGAAAGCGAGAGAGAGCAAGCGAGAGAGAGAGTGAAGTGTGGCAGCTGAAGCGTCGGCGCTCCAAGCCTCTCTGTCACTTTGAGGACCCACGCTTCCTTGTGGTGTCCTGGCAAATAGCCTGTCCAGAATTCAACATCTGCCTTCACTCAGGCGCTTTGTCTTGCAGACATTTATCTATACTGATTAAGAATGTTGCTGCTGCAGCCATGACTGCATACATGGCTTTAACCACGTTTTTGTGTGCGTTTGTGCGTTCAAGTGTACAAGCTGCATTACATGTATGAAGCATATTCTTATCTTTTTTGTACTTGATAACTGTGATGGACCGTTGAATGAGCACAGAGGCCGAAGAATGGAGGTCTAATGAATCACTCTTAGTTTTGCTCTTTTCAATTTCCTTTCCATTTTATTCCTGCCCAGGCAAGCTGAGAGTCCTCTTTGTCCATAATACAATCTGTTTGCTTCTGCTATAATGGGCCAGAGTGAAGATTTGCGTGTGTGTTTGTGTGTGTGTGTGTGTGTGTGTGTGTGTGCGTGTGCCAGGGACAGGAACTCATTTTAACCATCCCCCCAGGTGTTAACTTTAACACCCCCCATCCAAGTGACAATAATATGGCATTTTCTTTTTCTAAAGGGAGGAAGGCAGAACCTCAGTAGATGAGGTTGGTATAGAACACAGCACTCAGTACATAGTAATTACAGAGCCCACTGGGGGATCTGACGAGGAAAGAAAGGGATGGGGAGGAAAGAAAAAGGAAGAAAAAAGTATCCAGACTATACAATGCAGACAGGGAGGTTCATTAGGGCTTTCTCATTAAGCCCCCATTACAACGGCTACAAAAGCCACAGAGGCACCATTAAGGAGCAGAAATGGTGTCCAGAGCAATTTCATCATGCTTTTCATACACCCAAGTGATGGTTTCTGATGAATATCTCACAGAGAAAAAAAACAACATATGAGCAGGGATTTGAGAAAAGACCTGTTTTTTCCCTGCTCTCATTGTGTTTTTTTTAACTATGTAATTTGCTTTTTTAAAAAACTCCTACTGTAGTTATCATTTCATTTCTGTCTTAATTGTAAAAATGTAGTGTTAGCTTTTATTTTTTAGTGACTGAAATGGTGATGTTTGTGGTTCCTGTGTGTGTGTGTAAGCTGTCAGGAGAAGTGTTCAGGTGGAGGCTAATATCCTCCTGTTCTCCGTGTGCTGCAGTGGGCAGCAGGAGGACATTATAAGGCCTCAGCGCCAGGAGCCGCCCGAACTCCTGAAGGCCAGAGGAGGGATTATCCACAATCTCCAAGAGGAAATGAAGACGTTCTCGGACAAGACCACGCCAAAGAGGAATGAGGTACGGACACTGCCTTGTTTTCTTCTTCTATTTTTTTTTTTGTCCTCAGCGCCTTTGATTTGGAGGAAGCAACTTTGAAGTGCAGCTTTAGTTTTTATGATATTGCTTGCCGCGTGTGGCTCAGGATTTGACACATGTTGTGAGTTAGACGCAGTGTCTTTGCGTGTGAATTGTTGACATATCTGCCCTCTAGGCTTCGAATGCCATTTCAGATGAAATATTGCTTCATCGCTTCCCACACCTCCTTACGAAGTGTTGACAAATTAAAAACACCAGTGTTTTACTATTTGTGGGTTGTGCTGGGACAAATCGAGGAGTTGTTTTTGGTAAACCACATTAATTTGCAATGCACTTCCTGCAACAAACAGTCTTAAATCAACTCAACTCTACTGCTCTTTAAGATTTCAGTATTTATCAGAAAGAAAAGTGAGTGCATTATAATATTTTTTCTCCTCCCTCCAGCAGATGTCTATCTTACCTGAAGAGTGATTTCTAAGATAGCAGTCAGCTCTGCATGAAATTTGGCCTTGGCTGGCACAAATGTGTTATTCAAAATGCTTGCCAAGAAAGCTCAAATGGAAGAGTGCTATCTGTCTCTTTTGGTGAAATGAATGGTCCTGGGTTTTATAAATATGAGTTGAGTTATCCTGAAACATCAGCCTCTCTCTTTTTGTCTTGTGTGTGTGTGTGTAAGCTGTCAGGAGAAGTGTTCAGGTGGAGGCTAATATCCTCCTGTTCTCCGTGTGCTGCAGTGGGCAGCAGGAGGACATTATAAGGCCTCAGCGCCAGGAGCCGCCCGAACTCCTGAAGGCCAGAGGAGGGATTATCCACAATCTCAAGAGGAAATGAAGACGTTCTCGGACAAGACCACGCCAAAGAGGAATGAGGTAACGGACACTGCCTTGTTTTTCTTCTTCTATTTTTTTGTCCTCAGCGCCTTTGATTTGGAGGAAGCAACTTTGAAGTGCAGCTTTAGTTTTTATGATATTGCTTGCCGCGTGTGGCTCAGGATTTGACACATGTTGTGAGTTAGACGCAGTGTCTTTGCGTGTGAATTGTTGACATATCTGCCCTCTAGGCTTCGAATGCCATTTCAGATGAAATATTGTTTCATCGCTTCCCACACCTCCTTATTTAAGTGTTGACAAATTAAAACACCAGTGTTTTACTATTTGTGGGTTGTGCTGGGACAAATCGAGGAGTTGTTTTGGTAAACCACATTAATTTGCAATGCACTTCCTGCAACAAACAGTCTTAAATCAACTCAACTCTACTGCTCTTTAAGATTTCAGTATTTATCAGAAAGAAAAGTGAGTGCATTATAATATTTTTTCTCCTCCCTCCAGCAGATGTCTATCTTACCTGAAGAGTGATTTCTAAGATAGCAGTCAGCTCTGCATGAAATTTGGCCTTGGCTGGCACAAATGTGTTATTCAAAATGCTTGCCAAGAAAGCTCAAATGGAAGAGTGCTATCTGTCTCTTTTGGTGAAATGAATGGTCCTGGGTTTTATAAATATGAGTTGAGTTATCCTGAAACATCAGCCTCTCTCTTTTGTCTTGTGTGTGTGTGTGTGTGTGTATGCGTGTGTGTGTATGCGTGCGTGTGTGTGTGTGTGTGTGTGTGTATGCGTGTGTGTGTGTGTGTGCCCCTGGAGAAGACTGATGCCTTGTCGCAGCTGCACGGTCGTGTCAAGTCTCTTGAGAAACTGCAGGCAGAAAAGGTGGCTGAGATCGCCGATAGAGACGTCAACATCACACGACTCTGCCCACAGCTCCGGCTGGCGCAACAGGACACACAGAGCCAGGTGACCATGCACAGACACACACACACAACACACGCACACACGCACACACACACACACCACACACACACACATCAATGCACACTCACACACACACATCAGCATACACACACAAACTCATGTACACAGTCACACACACACACACACACACACACACACACGTTAACACAGTCACACGCACACACATGTACATGTACACAGTCTCTCTCTCTCTCTCTCACACACACACACTTACCCGAATCTGCCCCTCCGGCCCTCAGAGGAACCTGTCTACGATTATCTGCCGCACCTCTCCCATCTGACACCACCACCATTACCATCAGCCTCCAGCAGCACGCACGCACGCACGCACGCACGCACGACCCAGTGGGCCTGCCACACTGGTCTGTCCCCGATGCTCCGGTCCTTTTGTAATCACGCAAATGGCCTCCAACGCCATGATCTCATGCTCTGTTTAAGTGCGGCAGACAGAGAGGTGATTGATGCCCACTTCCCCTCGTGCCAGCGGGAGGTGGTGGCGGAGGGGTGGCGTTGGCTGTGAGGTGTGTGAGGCCGGATTTGAATATTTCCCTATGATCTGGAGCTGTCTGTGAAGAGTGAGGAGGTGAGGGATGCACCACGAGCAGTCAGGCCAGCCACAGCAGCTCCTAGACAGGCTGTGGATAAAAAAAAAAACGCTGGGCCCTAAACCCAGCCGGCCATCCTGGAGCTCCCAGACAGGCTATGGACACAGTGCTGACCCAGTCCATAGAATGGACTAAATGGTCACGTGTCACGGCGCTTGGCATCTACTGTGACCCAGCGGAAGGTTCTGGATCTGACTCAAGCCTGCCTCTCGGGCTCAGTGTCGGACAGAGCCGACAATCCAGCTCTCCCATCTACATGCCACCCCGGGCAGCGAGCGCCTCAACAACTGTGTGGTTTGAACGAGCTCTGTTTGCTTTGAGAGAAACAAGCACAGCCACGCAGGCAGACACAGCCGAGCTGAGGCGACTCCAGACTCCGGAGATTATTCAAAGCTTGTGTGTTCACGTCACCAGAAATTGATTCTGACCCACAAATCCAGCACCTCTTTATGTCACATGCTGTAGGCGCGCAGGCATCTCTTCTTTCCTGTCGAGGAGTTTGTTATGATACACACACACACACTAGCCTCGTCTTTTATCCGAATCCCCTAGACACGGGCACCCCATGTCATTAGTAAGTATGGAAATGCTATTATGCTCCTAATACACCCAAATGGGTTTATCTGGTCAGTGTCTTTGTGTGTGGAGGGAGCGCTGGTGCGTAGAGGCAGCCCTTTGGAAATTAGTCTCTCTGTTCCCCCACAGTGGTCCCTTGCCAAACAGGGAGCCCCCCGGTGCCTTGTGATGCAGCCATCACCTGCGGTGCATCAGCGAGGTATTAAAGAAGCCTCTCTCTTTTCCTCTCCTCTCTTACGCACCAGCAGCTCACTCCATTCTGCCGCTTTGAGGAGAGGATTTATCGTCGCCTCCTGAAAATCTAGCAGATAAACATTTTAGCATTGCTTGTGTGTGTGAGAGAGAGAGAGAGAGAGAGAGAGAGAGAGAGAGAGAGAGAGAGAGAGAGAGAGAGAGAGAGAGAGAGAGAGAGAGAGAGAGAGAGAGAGAGAGAGAGAGAGGGGGCAGGCTGGGAAACGGAGGGGAATAATAGCTCTTTGGCCTTAATGCACCTTCTTCTTACCTAACTGCAAGCAGACCTTTTGCCACCCATACAATGTGCTTATTATATATAGTATGTGTTTAAGGCCATCCTGGGTGCTTCAGTTCCACTGGCATTGTAAGTACATACATTAAGACCAGGAAGAAGCTTTTATTTGTACGTGATTTAGGCCTCGTAAGTATGCAGTGTTAGGGATAGATCATTCCTTGCATCGTTGTTATTGAAGATTCTTGCTTTTATGTATTGCACCTTGTCATATTAGCACTTTCATATTAGCCATCAGCACCTTCAACCACACATTCATGATAATGACAGCAGTGAATCATAGCATATATCTCACCCATGTTTTTTTCTCTGTCCTACAGTACATTGGTACTGTAACCCCAGTCAAGAGATAATGACTAAAAAACTGTTTTTCCCACCATTATGTTGTCGTACTCAACGTATACATATGCCATAACAAGTGGACGCCACACCTTCACTGCTACAGTCCCAGGTAGCGAAATGAAAGAAAGTGTAAGCAGGTGTTATATTAGTCGAATTAAAGGCTGGCAGGTTCGAGCTGTGCTCTGTGTTATTTAGCAGGAGATTGCACAGTGCCACACATCGGCCTTGTCTGTTAATACTAATAGGGTCAACACTTTGGATGAGTTTTATTCCCCATGTGTCTCCGAATGCCAATAAAACTTTAAAAATGCATTAAAAACAAATTTGAGAGCCACAGGGTTCAAAGCAATTGCGCTCTTCACTCTGGAACACAATCCCTTGTGGTGTTGTCCTCCCCCATCCCCTTCTTATTCGAACAACAGGGACCAAAAATAGTCATTTTCCCCAGTTTTGTATATGCCATCCATGAAAAATTAACCTGAGCCTAAAACAAATAAATGAAAACGGCTCAAATCTCTTTGTTTGAATTCTAAGCTGTGGTCATGCCTGATTCAGCTCTCGCTCCCGAGTCTGGACCAAGTGTTCAAATTAATCAAAAAACTATTGATTTGCAGGCTGTAGCACTGCTGTCTGTCTGCATATTAATACTGAAAGCCTTTTCCTTTTTCCTCTCACTATTTAATTTCTTTATATGTTCATAATTGATTAATGTTCCTTTGTAAAGAAGAGGATGAATAATGTATTAGCGCAATAGCCAGGGGCTAATGAGAAAATGTTTAATTTGGGTAAATGTAGCTGTGTGTTACGAGCGGCACATTTTTTGTCGGTGCTCAGACATTAAATGGAGCCACTCCAGAAGCTTGTTGAAGGGAGCGACGCTGGCACAATCTGGCACAGGGGCTGGCATGATCATTATTACGCTAAAACGCGGTAATGATAATGAAAGATTGAAGAGACAAGCGCTTGATTGTTGGCATCTGTTTTTGTGTAGTGGGGGTTTTGATGAATGCGTCTTAATATCCTGCAGCCCCCACCCCCCCACCCCACCCCCCCCCTGACACACACACTCACTCACTCATTCATACACTAGTATCACTGGCCAATCCTCATTGAACCTGTGCCAGCGACAAAATGGAACAAATTGAATAAACAGCACTTATCCCTAACAAGGGGGCGTAATTAAATATGCAAATAACCTCAATAATATCATTAACCTCAGCTGTGCACGCGCCACTCAGGAGAGCTTTCATATGAGAGCCAAATTGAGATGCGTGTGTGTGTGTGTACGGATGTGCGTGTGTGTGTGTGTGTGTGTGTGTGTGTGTGTGTGTGTGTGTGTGCCTGTGTGTCTATATGCAGGATCAAAGGAGGTAGTTCCCTTGCATTTATGATCATTTCCTAGACACCCAGCCAAGGCCTGACCAGTTTGATTAGTGTCTGAACTGCAGGCTATGTCTGTGCTTGAAGCTGTATGTGTGTAAATGTGTCTGCACATCCCTATGAATATGAAGCAGGCCCTGACACATTAGTAGGTATAAGGGATCTGTAGAATGCCCATGTGTAGCTCCTCTAATGCTTCCTAATCAGACAGGATGTATTTATTGTATGTCTGTGTGGTTTTATGTTGTGTGTTTGCGTTGCCTCTAGGCTATGTCTTTGTTTGTAGATTAGTTATTTCTTATAAATCTGTGGAAGTACATGTGTCTGTGTCCTTAATTCACACGTTTGTATATGTGCATCTGTGTGTACACAGGTTTATTTTGATCGTTACTTGATTAAACTATTACAAGTGTCATATGTGCACATGTGGCTGTGTGTGTAGTATTTGTGCTGTTACTTGTGGCACCGTGTGTGTGTGTGTGTGTGTATATGTGTGTATATGTGTGGTTACTTGTGGCAACATGCATGTGTGTGGGCCCCACTGGCACATTATGCGAAGCATATGCTGCGCCTCCCACTCAGGGTGGCAGTGGGGAGGAGCCACTTAGAGCTCTAATTGGCCGTTAATGTGACACACTGTGATAAGCTAGTGGGCGCAGGGGGAGGGTGTTTACCAGGACGGGCCTGTCACCATGCCAAGACTAGTTGGCACTGCCACGCTCTACTCCGCGCTGGCGCGCCTCTCCTCTGCCACCCCAAACAGCTGTGGAGGCATTGGCAGCTAAGCCTCTGTTGTGCTTGGTTAAGAGCTTTAATTTTTTTTTTTTTTACGCTCAGGAAGCGGGTAGGGGAGAGGGAGAGGGAGTAGGCCCCAATGGTTGTGAAGAAGAGCTGATGGTGTTTGCATCATTGTTTCATTTGATTGCCGTATCTCGCACTAAGCTCTATGTCACGTTATGATGGTAATTGGCTTTCTTTTCAATTTGATTCATGTTTCTCCATCTCAAAATCTGTAGTTTCTTATGATTCTGTTTTGTGTCTTATAAAGGCCCAGTTTTGAAAATGAATAGTTAGTGGCCTAGAGTGATCCCCTCTGTAAACATTCTTTGGCTTATAGTCATTATTGTCTAATTAAATGTAGCGTGCTTACCGCCAAGTGCTTATTGCAGCAAACACACACATTTATGGAGATAAGTGTACGTGCCAGGATTGCGTAGGGCTGTGGTTGCTGTGGACGGGGATATTGAATCCTGTTGAAGTGGGCAGTGTTTATTTAAAGACTCTGTGCAGAGCATCCCTTAATTGTGTACTGCGTTTCCTGGAGTTCTGCAGAGTGATCATTATTCAGTCAGAGGATATGAAAGAGACAGTGTTCATGGGTTCGGCAGTGGCGGAGCGGCACAAGGAAAAGAATGCCGAGCCGTTTTGAACTTGAAACCGCAGCATTTGACATTTGTTATGAATGGCCGACTTGAAGAAAAGAAGAAAAAAAAGAAGAAGCAGGAAAAAAAAAAAAAAAAAATGCTGCTCAAACAAGTTGCCTTTGTTACTGGGAGACGGCGAGGAAAAAAAAAAAACCCTGAGCTGTGTCACTGCGACAGAACGGAGGACTTTCCGATGCGGTTGGCTCGTCTCGGTTTGCCTGAGCCCCAAGTGTGACATATGAAGTGTGGTGTCGGAACCGCAGGCATTTACTTAAAGACGCTACGCCTTGAGCAGGCGAGGAGCAGAGCCGAGAGGCTCTGGATTTATGCCTTACAGGAACACAGTCGCATACTGGGCTAGCCGTCGCCACACGACGAAGACCACAGAGAGATGAGCGTGTAAACACCAAAGTATTTTACAGCCTCGAGTAGTTTATCACTGTTTGCTCTCAGTTCGGGAGCAGTAGGACATGATGGTCTGGTGCTGTTAATTGCACAACGAAAATGTTATCAAATTCATTTTGAGAGGATATCCATTATACAGTTTAGAAAGAAAAGATAAATAAATTCTAACTCTATAGTTTCTAACTTTGAATTGCAAATATCACCGTGCCTGTTGATGGGGAAAGACAAAGAAAATGATAAAGTCTGACGTTGTTTAAGACACCCACCTTCATTACCTCGTAATGGTGAAGGCATGCTGAGGAATAACATTTACTTTTCAAGGTAGCTAATAAATCCCACGTAAGACCTCACATCTCTGCTGAAAACAAATGAAATGCAAATGTGAAGGTGAACTCAAAGTTGTGAGGGAACGTTACTGCGAAGTAGCCAGGCCGATCCCAGGCCCAGTTTACACACCCGTCGGTGATTAAATGGCCGCCATCAAACTTCACTCCCCAATGAGTGCAGAGTGCAGTGGCACACACATGTATGCACATGTACCCACACACATACACACACACAAGCTGGGGCTTCATCAGTTCAATCTTGAAGAGTTAGCATGATTTAATCCCATTTCTGAAGCTGGGCAGCGTCCTCACCAGAGTGGACTTTGCATAAGAAGTGTCCATTACTCTGTCTAATGGCCTCATGTGCTTTGAATGGAGCCCCGGGCCTCTGCGTGGCAGCTTGGGGGTACGCACCAACATGGGCCTGATGGGAGTCCAACGCCACGGAAATGATAATTCATCAAATTCTGCTGATGCGCCGTTCCCATGCCCTTGCATTATTGTGCGGAAATGAATTAGATCCCTAATTGGAGTGCTACCGACCATCAGAATTGCTAATAGAATTGTCTGGTCTAGGCTAGTGGGGAGGCTAAAATAGGGAAACAGATTATTTTGAAAATGTCTGCTTACTGTCAAGGTAAAATGGGGAGTATCAGCTTTAAGTTACGTTATGCCGTTCACCATGTAAATTCTTAATAGTTTCAGATTTAGCTTTAGGGCTTTGTCAATATTGCCTAATGATACACAATTCCATAAGCTAGTCTTGACAGCTGATGGGTGCATGCATAATCATGTATAATGTGCAATTTAGTTAGTTGTTAGTACTCATAATGGCTGTCTTTGCCCAGTTTGTCATGTTACCATCTGTCTCCATACCTACAGTACATGACCTAAGCTGTTGATGCAAGATTGTGTTATGACTTCTAAATGTGAAATGACTACATTATGACAGCTATGCTGAAGATGAGTGACATAGCTTATCATCCGAGGTTGGTTGTATCAGGTGGTTAAAGGTGGAACAACTGATGATACCACTATGAAAGCACATTTGTATAATTTTTCCAACCTATAACAGACATGAGTTACATTTTTGTGAGTGTAAAGCTAGTAGGATTCTATTCCTGAAATTGAACCAATTGCCCTAGACCTTAATGTTGGTCTGCAGCAAAATAGTAGGATATTATAGCATATTTCAGTTTCTCGTTGCATCCTGGGAAGGGTGTGTGAATGTGTTGGGGAAGCAGTGGGGTTTTTATTATGTCTTTATGTTACGGCTGTGGGCTCAGCCCTGCCAATCATTACTGGTCATTACTGGATTTCTCTCCCTGGGGTACTGGGCTAGCCACCTGAGGGACGACCCCTTGACCACTCTGAATCAATCATTAATGCCAATTTAGACCCAGAATTGACCATGACCTGCAAAGTTTGGCGTGTGTGTTTTGTGTGAGTGTGTGTTTCCTCTTCTTCCACATGTAGATCGAATTCACACAAGGTATTGTGATAAAGATGAATTGCTCTACATTTTTCGTGTGTGTGTGTGTGTATGTGTGCGTCTGTCTGTGTCAGTAGCTTATCATAAACACTCCTTGGTGCTCTGCTCTGCATTTTTGTGCTGGTTTTGTTATCAGGCATAAGCATTGTAGTTATGAAAGAGAAATATTACGGTCCCTTGGAGTTAATGAATACTTTCATAAACTATCCTCTCAGCATGAATGTTTTAAGGCGCTTGTCATAACACTCACTTGCTTGCACATGACAGCTGGCATCTGTTACTGCAATTTCATCCTGAATATTTTATAAGTACCTCTCCAAATCTGTCAGAATCACAACGAAAAGGGGGCCTCCACTAGTGTAATGCAAGACATATTCACAAAAGCATCTTTATCTGAATGCTTGTGTCAAAATAGAAATAAGACCAGTTTGAATATGGAGGTCAGACGTTTTAAATACTGTATATTAAAGTGTCATCTACAATACTAATCTGGGAGGATATGCATGGATGTTTTTCTTTAGGTTTTCATGGATTTTTTTGTTAGGAAAACATGAACAGCACTAATACAATGCATTGGACATGCTTTCATTTGTGACAAAGTAAAAGCTAATATTGCTGTCAGTCCAGTGTTTCCCCTACAGTGTATTTAACAGCGGCGCAGCGCCGCTGCTGGATTTTCAGCGCCGCTGCAACATAATATCACGAGATTCACTAAACACACTGTAATAGCACAACGGCCAACGTCATCTCGAAATTGTTTTCTGAAAGTCTTGAGTAAGTTAAGTGCATCAAACCGCGACTTAGCCTCTCATTATTCAGGACATATATGCGGCATGATGTGTCAGGTGATTACAAGCCCAAAGACAAGTCTGCAGCCCATATGGCTAGCCTACGTTCTGAACATGGTTACATTGTTTAGCTATCCGACTGATGGGGTCTTGCTCCGCCACAGTGTAGCCTATGGTGTCATCGTTCACTTGTAGGTTACACAATAAATAGCCTACTTATAGGCCTGGTGACAATAAAAAATGATATTAGTTATATTTCATCACGAAGCTGTTTGTATGCGTGGATTAAGCTTGTAGCCTATGCCATATGTTAAGCTTGAGCAATTCCTCTGATCCAAAGCCTGCTTTGACACATTGACACTAATGTGAAACATGCATCCTCCTCTCCTAGCCTACATCAAATAAAAGAAACCAATTCATGATTACCGAAATGAATTTAACATGGGGGGAAAACAGTCTGTTGCGATGCGGTTCTTTCTGCTGATTGGATTTACGTCCGGTGTCGTCAACTCTGAGAACTCTTGCTCCGGCTGACAATTTTATCCAGAGAGCTGATTTCCCAAAGATGAGCCTCCATCAACATTCAACGACAAATTATTAAAACGTAAGTAATGCAATAGAGTAAACCAATGTGCTACAAGGTGTATGGTCTTAACGTTAATTGTAGCCTAGACTTGTAACGTTAAGCGTGGGGCTACATGTAATGTTTGCATGGGAAAGCTAGGCTAACACAGTCTAGGCCTGTTTAAACTTTCTGATAGTTAAAGGAAATATGAGCATATGTTGGCATATCGTATAGCCTAAATTCTGTCCACTTAGCTATAATAGGCTATCACAAACAGACCTTTTCTACGTTTGCGGCATTAGACATAGGAGCCTATTCTCTTATCAGAAAGGCGTGTTCTCATAACTTCATTGAGACTTAACGGTCGCGACTTCAATCAAGTAGCCTAGGTCCTTTTCGAAGTTAATTGTGAGTGAGTTGTATGGTAACTGTGGGAGTGATGTAGAAGAAAAGTGAGTATTTACTTTTTATACGTGGGTTTGTTGTTTTGGGACTGAGAAATAGACTACAAGGAGAGCATCTGGCTACGTGCATGCGTGTCAGCATTAATGGCCCCCCAACAATTAAATTCAATTACCAAAGAGCCTTAGAGATGTTCTTTGAAAAGCCCAGAAAAATTAAGTGCTCGCAGATTGGGTGTGGCCTTTGCCATTAAGACAAATTTAAATAAATTGTAAATAATCTTTTTCTGGGTTGTGCCATTTCATTTTTCTTCTATCATTTTTAACCAATAATGTAAAAGAAAGCTGAAAATGTTCACAAAATAAACACGAAGGTATGATATAAAAAAAAAAAAAAATGCGCAACAACCCCCCCAAGTAATAGCACCGCTGCTGGAAAAATTTCTAGGGGAAACACTGCAGTCTAAAACCTGTGATGCTGAATTCAGAAGAGCAGCAAACCGGCTTAGGCCTGTATGTGATTATGTGGTGAGATTGAGCTTTCTTCATAGATGGGTCACTCACTCTTGACCTTGTGTGCATGGACAAGGTAGCTCACCATGGTAACCTGGGTCCCTGGGCTTCCAGGAGAGTGGATCATTTTAGCCTTCTTCATGTTCGACTTTTATTGGCTGCACAATTGAAATGTCATGCTTGGTGGACGAAGAAGCGAGTCATTTCTTACACGTGATTAAACCAGAACCTGCAATATAAGGCAGTATAGCCAGCTTAGATCGGGAGACAGAGAGGGGAAAAGCATTAAAAAAACATCGGGGAAAGATGCATTGAAGATTGTATATTTGTATGCAAACAAAGCTGTCTTGTCAAAATGTGATAGTTCTTTGAGTTGATCTGAGTGAGTCCTTTGTGAACATATATATATATATATGTGTATATATATTTATATATACATACACACACACAGTATATATGGTTGGATTTTCTTTTGAATAAGCACCTGATGTGTCGTATCAAACGTGCGGCAGATGCGGGGAAAACATACATACAGCTGATACAGCTGATATGGCTCATATGAATATTAATGACAAAACCAATTACCCCTGGGATGTGTTGTTGAGAGCTTAGCTTGACTGACACACTCCTCACCTCTGTTACTGTGCCATCAGCAAGAACCCCCCCCCCAAGGCTTTTGGAGGCTGATCTATGCAGATGTAATTTTCTTAAAGATGAGGTCTGTCCACTCAGTAATAGACTTGGTCAAGTACCCATGACGAGCCCGGTCAAAAAGATGCCAGCAGGGACAGACCATGGGACATGACATTTCCACATACGGGTTACTGAGCTGACACAGTTTGAAATAGAAACAGCTTCCTTGTTTGTGTTTCTGTTTAATGTTATTTATGTAATGCATCTCTGCTTATGTACATGTATTTTTAAGTGGATTGGAATTATTTATATTGATAAAATCTCAATTTATTTTTTGCGTGAATTGTGGGGGCATATATTTTGTACATTTGCCCAGGTGCGGATGGCGGAGTGTGGAATGTGAGAGTCGGAGTGTATGAGTGCTATCTCGGTGGACAGAGAGGTGAACTCCACTCACTGGAGAGTGGTGATTGGCCTGGGCTCTAAGCACTGCCTGACTTAGAGCTGATATGTTACTTAGTGCCACACAATGCCGACCGCTCAAGATTAAGTTAGATTAATTGATTGAACTTTGAAGGAACCCGCCGAAGACGGAGGGAGGGGAAAGCTGTTCGTTTCTCCATTTCTCTATTCGGAGTTGTGTAGGCAGGGATTGCTGCCTGATTTGGACTATCGACTTCTCAGACCACTTCAGGAAGCCCCCGTCTCTCAGATTTAAATGTGTGACTGGAGATTAAAGAAAGGTGAAAAAGGCTACAGAAATGAATGTGCTAATTGAGAACTTAAGAACCATCTCCAAATATTTATACTTACTGTAGGTAACTCGCTTGAAAGCAAGAATGAAATTAAGAGTCTGTAGTCAGGTCAAAGTAAGATATGAGAGTGTAACTATATTACTGTGGATGTTTGAAAGTTTGCGCTTCAGTTGAATGACTGGGAGTGTAAGGGCCTTGAGATTTGAATTATGGATCTGGCATATTTTATTTGAGTGTTAACAGTGATAATTGAAAGACATCTGCATTGATTGGCCTTCATTTGTTTACAGCTCACTTTAATTGCTTTAAAATACCATTTGTCTGCTTTATGTCGTATCGACAGAGGGCTATTGATTTATCCAATTTTGGATTTGTCCTGTCTTTTGTACATAAAATTCGCATATGTTGTTCAAATGGGAAATAGTGGCATCGATTTCCTTAACTTGAGCCCAAATGCTAAAGATTTTCGGATAAGCTTTCTCATTACTTAAGCCGAAATCAATAAGGAAGAGCATCTTTTAATGAATGAGTGGTTTGCACACTATGCTGCTGAAATGGGGTCCTGCTCATCCACTGCCTGGCCAATCGATCATCAAGGTTGCTTAAGTGAGGTCCAATTGGTTGCCATTGTGGTTTCTCTTGTGTATAAACTCTCCAGAAAAGCAAAGAGCTCGCTCGCAGACAGAAGATGAGAATCTGGTCGCTCGGATAAAAAAGACATTTTGGCTACGGTGGTAAGGAGGAAATGACATCGTCCGACGCACCCAATCAATGTCCCCTTTAATGCTCACTTCCACTTCCAGTTCTCAGAAACCGTTTGAGAATATCTCACAGATTACGTCTGTTCTTTAAATGTTCAAATATCTGTGAAAAGCCTTGTCTTTGCTGCCAGTCTTGTGATGAGTGAAACATTCATAATTCATTCTCTGCCTAGAGTAGCATCTCACTTGCAGTCAGTGTGTGTATCAGGTGTGTGTTGGCCCCTGTGTGTGTGTGTGTGTGTGTGTATGTGTGTTAACGCTGGAAGAGTCTATTCCTTGTGTGTGTGTGTGTGTGTGTTTGTTTCCTGGTCTTCAGAAGCATGTGAAGTTGACAGAGACTGGCCTGCTGAATGCGAGACGAGAGAAGCACACAAGGGACGAGGAAGAGGATGAGGAGGAAGAGGACGAGGAGGTGGCAGCTGAAGTGGCCCAGCTGTCAGCTCAGCTCCAGCAGCTTCAGGCCGAGCTGGAGAAGACCAGAAGCCATCATGTACCTGCCACAGGCCAGGTAACGCACCGCTGCACGTCCCAAAACACACACACACACACAACCTCTATGCCCTTCCAGCGTCTGTGCATTCAGCCTAATTATCACACTTATACCCGGAGATATAAGCATGTCATAGCAGAGCTCCAAACACCATTCCCCTGTAAACTATTCACACCATCCCAACTGCATCTGTCTACCGGCCTTTCTTTAAATTAACACTTCCTCTATTTAACTATTTTTTGCATCACAGAAAGCCCTCTACCTATGTGCTTACAGGGATTAACTCAGCAAATCCACTGGAGGTGTCGAATTTTTTAGGGGGGGTCATAAATATGGAAGACGCATAAGTTTCAGGGCTGGAAAAGAATCTGAATTTTTTTTGTTGTATGTCCTTTCGCCGTGTAAAGTTTGCTTTAAATGTCACACATTAGCATATGAACTTTTAAATGAGCTTGTTTGCTCAGTGATAGAGACATGTAAATACAGACATTGTTGGGTTGGCAGAGGGTTTTGTTTTTTTTCTTTTTCTATATCTGGTCCTCAAAAACATTAATTAAAAAGTGGCTTGGGATTGCGGCTGGCAAAATTCTGAGATTGACTGGCAATATGGAATGACGGAGAGCCGAGCTCTGTCCTGAATATCGGCTAGTTGAAATGGAAATCATCCTGGCTGTCTTGATTTAGACCGACATGATTGACAAGCATCACTCCCAATATAAAACTCCCTTCATGCATTATTCAGACTCTTACCTTTCCCTTGTTGTGGAGGCTGTTTTTCCTGGGCTTCCAACGTGTGAGCGAAGCCTTGCAGGCGGAAGGCATCAGAGTCACCCGAGAGAAACTGATTACAAAGAATAGTGGGGCGCTGGAGGTTTATCCTGCATCGTTTTTTGTCTTCCGTTTTTTTTTTTTTTGAGAGAGATGAGCACACAAAGATGGAAATATTCACAATATCTATTTAGAAAACAAATAAAAAAAACAAAAAAAACAAATCAACAATAATTCAGACCATACTTGTGCTGCCAACAAGAATACGGTTGGATTGGCGGTATTTTGTTATTTCTAAATTCTTCATTCCGTTTCTGAGCGCTCAGTTTCTGGGCACTGTTAATGTAAACAGGAAACAGGAATACATAATGCAAGTGTACCTGTGCAAGTGTGCTCCACTTCTTTGGCCTTTTTCTGTTCCCTATGTGATTTTGTGTGTATTTCCAGTAAAGATTACAGCCTACCAGCGCAACAATACCTGAAGCCGTACATCATCTGCTAAATGACAGGTGGATTAAGACAAGACAAAGGGACGGAGGCCCCAGACATCCCAAACCCAGTATTTAATTATTCCTTCCTCTGTGTGGAGCGGAGGAAACAGGGGTAGGGGAAATTACATTACGGTGCCTATACCTTCAGTATATAAAAATGATTTAACGTGTACCTCGCTTTCAGCATCATTGAGTAGCTGTAATGTGCTGTTCCCTGCTTGTCTCTCCCCGACTCCTGTGCCTGTTCTCGCTCTCTTTTGCTATGTAAAGCACAAGCAGTTTAGCAACGGGGGAAGTTTTAAAAATAACCTCCCAAATTACCTGTGGGGAATTTTCTAGACTGACATGATTTGGAGACCACCACGGTGAAAAAAATAAATAAAATAAAAATACATCGCTTGCATGATAAACAGTGAATCTGATCAAATCGTACAGTAGCATAATCATGTTTGTAGCACTGAATTATTTAACCTTTGAATGACCCGACAGAATGCCAGTGCCCCAATCACAAAGCCTAATTGAATATCCTTTGTGGCTCGGAGACTGATGAAAAAATAAAATTGAAGGTGAAATATGTATGCGCCCGAGCCAAGTGCTTTATGAATTGCCTGGGCTGCTATTTCTGCCTGTCTGGGCCTCTGCATGAGAAAGGATGCCTTGAGTTCTTATTACTGCCTAGCTCCTTTGTGGGATATTCCTAAAGGATAATCTGATTTATTTGCAATTTTCCTTTAAGCCTCTTAGTGTTTACTTCTAAGATTAATATTTTTTCTGTATTGTTAATATCCATCCATAATTATGACCAATATGTGTATGTTTGTGTGAGGTATGTTGTTTTCTTTTTTTTGTGGAAAAAGACTGAATTCCTTAGAGACTGCTGTGGTCTGTGAAATGGACGGATGGTTCTCTGAATCTTGATAGAGGGGGGAAAAAATGAGAAGAGAAGAAAAGAAATTCTATTTCAGACGAGGTAGAGATTGAGGTGGCAAAAGGATGCCCTCCGTGATTGATAAGGTGTCGAGTCACACTTAAGATGGCCGCCACTGATTGGCGCTGAGGGATTCGTAATCAACGCAAGGCATCTGAGCCGCGCGCACCGCTCACTCCTGACACATCATATGTCAGGACGCTCACGCTGAAGACTGGCTGAGCAGAGAGAATGCTGGGAATGTGCGCTTTTGATCCTCATACTATGACATGATTCTCTACAGGAGGGAACTTCATAAATTCCATTTGTGGCATTGCCAACCAAGTACGATTAAATAGCAAACAACAAGCAGAAAGATAAAAAAAGCACTTTAATCAACATGTCTAGCAATTCGGTAATGATTCCAACTTGAAGAACTGATGCATTTCAACTTTATTTTTCAGTTTTGGAGCACATTTACTCTGCGCCTCACCACGTTTTTAGAAAAGGCTGAATAGCCAGAGTGAACAACAGCCAGAAAGAGGGCCTGTGAAAAGCCATAACAAAGTTAGTGAATCCGGGCAGTTTTGGATCGGGCAGCCTCTGAAAGCACCCTCCACTGACACCCCTCGCATTTAGCAACGCAAAAATACTGCACGCCTCTGATCACTGAAGAGAGAGTGAAAAGGCAAACGCAGAAGTGAGACGGGGGGGGGGGGAGAAGAGGAAGAGAGAAAGCATATTCTGTCTGGGCATAGAAGCGTATCATTACCCTTTTTTTTTTAAGTCGGTCTAAAAAGCAGAGGCCTTGAGGTGTCATCTGTCAGGTTGAATGGTGAGGCAGTGAGAGTGCGAGGGAAGACGGCCGCCTGTGCTTTGTGCAGTGTGGAAAGGTTAACTGAGCCATGGGGCTTTTTAAAACCATCCATAGAACAGAAGCGGAGAGGAGTGGAGAGGGTGGAGGCTGGCAGAGTGGGCAGCACTCCTGTTTGGGGTGGGCAGCTGCCCCCTGACATCCCACCCACTGCCCTGCAGAGCAGAACACATCTGGACTGGCACAGGGGCATTTCCTCGCCAGGACAGGGCAGCGGAGGGGTGGCACACAGAATGGGTGCAGGAGGAGAGGCGTGACGGGGGTGGAGGGGTTATTGCTAAGGACCAACTCCGCTCTGTTTACTCATCACCGTGGAGACAGGAGATACAGGAGACCATCTGTATGTGGTCAAGAGGTGACTGGGAGATTTACACGGCAGACTAACTTCTACTCAACACTAATATGTAATTCCTCAGCAGCACTGTGTGGCTGAGAATGATCAGGTTTATATGGAGATCTCAGCAACCACCTCTCCAACAAGATTAATATTTCTAACCTTTCTTTCTTTCTTTCTTTCTTTCTTTCTGTCTTTCTTTCTTTTTCTCTCTTTCTTTCTTTCTTTCTTTCTCTCTCTTTGCAACAACTCATTCATGTCATCCTTGAGGAGGGTGCTTAAGTAGCTAAGCATAGTTATCACAATATTTGGGTGGTATTTTGTTTACAGCCAAGGCCTGACAAGAGAAATAAATAAGTGCTTGCTACTGTGCAGTGTGCACTGTACAGCATTTCATTGAAGTAAACAAAAATCTATATCAGGCAAGTTCATTAAAGCGCCCATCAGTGGCCTTGCTTTTCCAAGCCTGGGCCAAGGACGTGCGGGCGGTTTGTTTTTCTGAATTATAAAAACAATAATCATCGCCGCGGTAACGGCACTAATGGCCTTTAATTGGAATTGATCTGGAGTTGAATGCCCATTAGCAGTGTCTGCTCCGCACGCACAGCCCTCCTCCGTCTGCCCCTGTTCCCCGGTGAGCAGACCAGTCGCCTGGCGGCTTTGTCTGGTCTGCCTGCTCGCCAGAGTCTGGATGCTGTCTCCCTCCCTGCTTCCCTGCCTGCCAGCTTGCGTTGTGCAGCACCGCACTGCATCCTGGGTAAGATAGTACTGTAAACAGGGAGCTGTGGGGGGATGCAGCCAGGCTTGCAGAGACTAACTCTGTGAGGGATGGCGCGTGAAGTGAAAGCTGTAATTTTGACAGGTGGCAAGGTGTCGTGTCGTCAGGGTAGCGGGGGGGTTGCTATGAGGGGGAAGTGGGAAAGGGCCCCTGTGCAAAGCCTTGTGTCTCTGGGCCCACTTTGATTAATGGCTCTAATTAAAAGGTGAAATCAAGCATGTGAAGACGAGGGAGCGCTTTAGGTCGCTGTTTGGGGCTTTTCTCTTCTCCGCGCCTGGATCATCCATCTAAATATGGCCACTCACTCTCTCTCCCTCTTTCTCTCTCTCTCTCTCTCTTTACCCTCTCTCTCTCTCTCTCTCTCTCTGCCCAGCTGGTGGGGAGTGTGGGTGGGGGGGTTGGCAGGGGCCAGATGCTGGTGCTGTATCTCTGAGGCAGAGGTGTAGTGGTAGAGCCCAGCTCTCTATCTCTCTCATTTTTTCTCCCTTTCTCACTCTTCATTATATCCCTTTGCTTTTCTCTCTGTTTCTCTCTAAATCTTCCTATGACTCTCTCTCTCACACACACACACACAACACAAAACGTACGAGTGATGGTGATACAGGAAAGACATGAGGCAATCAAAAATCTGTGTCCAATAGAGGCTGTGTGTGAAATTAAACACAGTGCTGAATACAGAAAACTGGTGCCTCATGCGCAGTGTCCTGGCCAATCACGACGCTGCAGCAGAGCTGTCATAGGATGTGCTTTAGGGAGCCTGCAAATGGTGTATTTTCTTAATGGAGCCATTTGAATGTTTAATCTGCTTCAGATTGCCCCCCTCCATGCAACCCCCACCCCAGCCCATGGGATATATGGAACACACACACACACACACACACACACACACACACACACACACACACACACACACACACACACACACAGTAGTTACTAACAAGGCTGGAAAGCTGGCATTACGGTGTAGCAAAACTGGTCCCTGAGGGAGAGTAGCCCTGCCCTGGTTCTGTGGTAGAATGCTTAAGCTCCAAATCCCTTGTTGGATTCCGGATTCCCCCATACAGACACATACATATGGAATACACACACACACACACACACACACACACACACACACACACACACACCCACCAATGCCGTCTGGTTCACAAACGTACCCACATGCTCAGTCAATACAGGCAATCATAAATAAACACATACACCTTACTCCCTTGAACCCATATAAACTGCACAAGTATTCACCCACATCTATGCACATGGAAATGAACTTTGCAGACACACAAAGACATAATTTTACAAATCAACACACACACACACACACAAACAGGCAGGGAGTCAGGAGGGGATGTAGCAGCTGCTGGAGTTTCCTACTGTATTCAGATGCTGTCGGTTTTATCTGTTTCCACTAACTGCTTTTGCATGTTGAGGATGAATAATTCACTGCCACCAATGAACACAAGACACTTGCTCATTTAAAGGACAGAGACGACCATGAAATAATAATGACTTGGGAATCTAACAAGGAGCCTGTAATTTCTTTAATTGTGAGCAGCCGAGAGGAAGGACTTTTTATTTCCCCTCTCCTGTTTTATCTAGACCACTGATGACAAACGATTGAGAGAGCTTGTGTATTCTTTTTAATTTTCGTCCAGAGCTTAGCCGTTGTTCAACCCCTTCGCATATCCAGTGTGATTGATATGCTTGCATGCGTGGGCGCCTTGCTAGGCCAGTATTTATGGTGCTGCATATGTACGTGGCATTAGACAGATAGGCTGATGAATTTGTCCATTGATGGCTGCTCTGTCACAAATCATCTGAGTGTTATTGGATGCTAATGTGGACTTAGGCTTCACCCAGATCCCACAGCTTGTGGCCAAACATGGCTGCAACTTCTGCATTTTAATAGTGGCTATTTGCAAGATTATTTCAAAGCGTCCTTGCTCTAGTAGGAGTAGGAGTCATTTTTTCTTTTTCTGTTTCTATTCTCCCTGTGAGCCTGGATGTGGCGGCGTGTGTGAACCAGTGTGAGGTATTGCCGTCGAGCTCATTGCTCTCAAAAATCAAAGTTAAATGGGTCATCTATCATCAGAATTTGTGTCTGGACGACTTGTCTGAGCATCAGGGTGATTTATGGTTCGAATTGGAGGAGTCAACCATGCATGTTTCTTAGTTTATCGTTTGATGCTGTCTTCAATTAAATGTCTATAAACAGGATGATGGCTTTACGACATTGTCCATCAATAAAGGCGATCAGTTTTTCTTTCTTTTTTCCCCCCTTCTTGCATGGGGATATGTAATTTTCACCTCCCTAATGTCCTCTCAGATGACAGCGTTGGTGGTTTTCTCACCCTGTGTGTCACCAAATGAAAAGAGCTAGCTGCGAGCCACTCTCATTTGTCATTAACTAAATAGTGTAATTTGATCATTCCACGTTTCCTGCGTCTCTCTAATTTCATTAGCCCGAGATGTTAATTATTCTTCGCTTGCATCAACAAGCAAAATGCCACCTTAATGATCTGCATTTTGCTTATTATATTTTCACATTATTCTCGTTTTGTTATTATTGCCATCATTTTTCTAAATAAAAGTGTTCTCAAAAATTCAATTTTCTACACACAGGGTACACCAGCCCAAGCATGTTTGCTGATTAGGGCGTACGTAAAGGTTATAAGCACAATGTCACCAGGGAATAGAATTCTTTGTCAGGGCCTTGAGGATAAATCAACTGGCGGGGGGTAGGGAAATTTAAAGGGAGAGGGAAATAGAGTGGGGGAGAAAGGGGGGAGATTGGGATAGAGGGATAGAGGGAAATGAGGAGAGAGAGGAAAGACTTACATTTTTCCATCAGGACATTGAATAATGACATTTTCCATGTCTCTATGCATCTGAATTCAGCTGTGAAGCGCCATGCGAGCTGCAGCCTCTTTCCCTCTGTCGCTGTCTCACACAGCAGTTAACTGTGTTTTTCCTGCACAGGGGAGTGGACCTATCATTCGCTTTGCTTTCTCCCACCCTAATAAGGTTGCCAATATATCTGTGTGTTTGTTTGTGTGTGTGTGTGTATGTGTGTGTGTGTGTGTGTGTGTGTGTGTGTATGTGTATGTGTGTATTCTTATACAGTATGTGCCTGTGTGTGTATTTTTCTCACACAACAGGAAATGATATGGCTCCATTGATAGGACGGTAAACAAATGAAGCATTTTGTGCACAGAGCCTGGCAACCCTGTTTAATGCAAGCACTCTTATTTGATCCCCCCCCACCCCCCTCCCCTCTCCTTCAGTGCTGTGGAGTAACTGGCGGCTTTATTGACAAAGGTAGACCCTAGGAGATATGGGAGATATCAAATCGAAGCGGCCAATTACCGGGATGTTCGTCATTACGGTTCGCGGGGCCTTCGCCGGTGCTGGAAAAACTCCCTTTGATTCTTTGTTTAGCGGGATTATGCATCTGTCAAAAAAAGCAGGTGCTCTCAAACGAGACGGCCCGGCAGAAAAATGTAAACGTGGAGAGAAATATGCAAACACTGCATTGTTTCTGTGTTCCCTGAAACGCCGTCTCTCCTCTCTTTGTGTGGAGCTGAAAAGCGCTGCTTGGCTGTGTGTGTAATCTAAGTGCACAAATCACCAGGGGCTAAGGTGCCGTATTGTGTATTGTGCTCTTTAAAGCGTGTGCACTGTGTACTACCATGGGGGGATTCGAGGGGATGGGGGGATTCGAGGGGGGTGGTTCAGCGAGACCAACAGGACATTACGTAGGCGAAGGGAGAAAAATTACACAAGGTTGTTCAGAAATTAAAAAAAATAAATAAGAGGAACTGATTTAATCTTTCCCCCTTTGTAAGAAAAAAATGGATGCTGTGGGGGTAGTGAGTGTGTGTGTGTGTGGTGGTGGGTGACAGGGGGGTGGGGTTACACAGGGATCTTGGCATTGGCTGAAGAGGGTGAAATTAATCAGTGTGCCATCTACGGCCGAGCCTCAGTTAATCACAGGCTTCAGCCCTTTATTCAGAAAATGATATATTTGCAGCAAATTACCATATCATGGCAACTTACTACACCCTCCAAACCCCCTGCCCCTACCAGACCCCCGGCCTATTTTGTCATTTGAAACAGAACCTTGATTAACAGCGTTTTAGGCAAAGAGTTGAGAGTGTGCGAGAGATGGGAGAAAACACTATGAATATTAAATGTATTGTGTCGAGACTAGATGGGATTCTTCTTTTTTCTCGTCAAAGTCCTCTAGAGTCTTGCATGCTTGTGAGGAATGCACACTCCCTGAAAAGCACATCTTGAACACATTTGGGGAGGCGCTTATACATCATCTATGATATGTGATGCAGAAGGAACTATACATTTAAAATAATAATTCTTATTACTAGTACTAGTAGAAGGAAGTGAAGGAAACCATCACAGTAAGCAAAAAGAATCATAGAAGCGTAGGAGTTGTTGGCTGGTTGTTCACATCTCACTATTTTTTAGTTGAGACCTAAAACTCCACATCCCAACCCCACCCAACCCACATGAGCACCACCACCTTTCCACCCCCCCTCTCAAAATGACAGACTTTTCCATACGGCTTGCATGCAATCACATGAAAGATGAGCACTGGCTCCATCTGCTAAACTGATGAAAAATACAGGTTCTTTTTAGCCTTGATTTACAATCTGCATCACTGCCAAGACCCCCCCCCCCAACTCACCACCACTCCAGACTGCTCTTAACCCCCCCCCCCAAAAAAAAAAGAACACACACACATACTGTATATATACAGTATATATATATATATATATATATATATATATATATATAGACATTCACACTCACTCACACACACACTCACTCACTCACACACACACTCACTCACACTCCCTCATCCATTCATCTCTCTCATTTTCACCACATTTGACCCAACCCCCCCAACCACTCACACACACACTCACTCACACTCCCTCATCCATTCATCTCTCTCATTTTCACCACATTTGACCCAACCCCCCCAACCACACACACACACACAAACTCAGACCCCCACCAAGTGCATGGTAGGATGGAGGTGATCTGGAGGGAGGGAGGAGTGGTGTGAGGATCAAGAGGTTTGGGGAGAGGGAGCCCTTGAAGCGGCGGGGGGCCGAAAGGGTTGTGGGGGCGTGCAGCCTTAAACGTCCATTGTTCCGTTGGAATCTCCCTCAGCTCCTCTTTCTTTCTCCTCTCTTTCTTTTTCCCTCTTTTCTTTCCCTCTCTTGTCCTCTTCCTCAGTCTCTCTCTTTCTTTTTCCCTCTTCTCTTTCCCTCTCTTGTCCTCTTCCTCAGTCTCTCTCTTTCTCTTTCCCTCTCTTGTCCTCTTCCTCAGTCTCTCTCTTTCTTTTTCCCTCTCTTGTCCTCTTCCTCAGTCTCTCTCTTTCTTTTTCTCTCTTCTCTTTCCCTCTCTTTTCCTCTTCCTCTGTCTCTCTCTTTTCTTTTTTCCTCTTCTCTTCTCTCCTCTTCTGTGTCCTCAGGGGCTTGTGAAAGAACGTTCCCATGGTGTAGTTGATGCTGGAGCGGGTGTGGCCCTGATTTGGCTGTGATCTGGCGCAGATCGGCCCAAATCTAGCCACAAGTGACTGCGTGCCGGATATGCTTGGGTCTTCAGAAGGCGAGTGTAAAGTTGAGAGTGCAGTGCAGAGTTAAATGCTATCAGAATTTACCCTAAAAAGGCCTGCTGGTAGCGTGTGTGTGTGTGTGTGTGTGTGTGTGTATGTGTGTATGTATTTGTTTGTGTGTGTGTGTTTGTGTGTATATTTCAGATTTCTGTAATGTGTTGGTATCAGTGAGTGTGGTTGGGTGTCTTTGGTGTCTGTGGTTTGTGTGTGTGTGTGTGTGTGTCTGTGTGTGTCTGTGGGTGTGTGTGTGTCTAGGCCATGCCTAAGTCCAGATGTGGCGGGTCTCTCCTGGGTCGTGGCAGGAAGAAGAGGTCTGTGAATCTGTGAGACCCTCCATTTCATGGCCCTCTGTTCCCATGTCTGTGTGTGTGTGTGTGTGCCAGAATCTCTGTGTTCATTTGTGTGTGTGTGCTGTGCATATGTGTCTCACTATATGTGTGTGTATGTCTATGTGTGTACTGTATGTCTGAGTCTGGGTGTCCATGTGTGTGGGTGTGTGTGTGTGAGAGATTATGTATGTTAGAGGCTGTGTGGGTGTGCAGAGTCAGGGTGGGTGCATGTGTTTCTGTGCCTGTGTGTGTGTCTGTATGTATGAGCACATGAGTATGTCGGTCTCTTTTGTGTGTGGGTGTGTGTGTGTGCGTGTGTGTGTGTGTAGTCTGAGCTATTCCTCTCTTCCTGTGGAGATGGAGAGCAGATGTAGATCCAGGAAGGCCACTGCTCTCCGACCCTCCCTCACTGTCTCTCTCCATCCCTCTCCTCCTTCACTGTCTCTCTCCATCCCTCTCCTCCTTCACTGTCTCTCTCCATCCTTCTCCTCCTTCACTGTCTCTCTCCATCCTTCTCCTCCTTCACTGTCTCTCTCCATCCCTCTCCTCCTTCACTGTCTCTCTCCATTACTGAGGCGCGGAAATGACGGACAGCACGGCCAGCCAGTGGCCTGAGAAATGAACCTCTCCGCAAGGTTGCCTTTGTTAATTGGCTAATTAAACACATTAAACGGCCCGCTGCTGACCTTGGTGAGTGGCAGGAGGGATGTGCAGGCTCTCTGGTGAAGCGCTGGCTGCTTTGGAATGATTTATGGAAAGGGCCGTGACTCTGTCAATGTTTATAGGTCATAGAAACAGACAAAAAAATGTGAGAGTGAGAGTCCTTAGTCAGGTGGTGATTTAAAAAAAACAAAAACTAGTTTGGTTAGATTGCAGTAGTTTTGTGTTTAGGTGCCTCGCTTTGGGATGGATCACGCTCGCATTCAGGCCAAGTCTGGGACCTGGATGTTAGGCCATCAGATGATTAGTCAGTTGCCCTCTGAACTCTCTTGTCTCTGTGTTTTATCTGATTGTGTGTGTGTGTGTGTGTGTGTGTGTGTGTGTGTGTGTGTGTGTGTGTGTGTGTGTGTGTGTGTGTGTGTGTGTGTGTGTGTGTGTGTGTGTGTGTGTGTGTGTGTGTGTGTGTGTGTGTGTGTGTGTGTGTGTGTGCTGCAGGTGTGTGCGTGCCTGTGTGCGCGCGCGCGTGTGTGTGGCAGACGGGAGGCCAGCTAGCGTGGGAGAGAGATCCGCTCCGTGAAGACCACCGGGGAAAAGCGGAGGAGAGAGAGGAGCACCGGAAACAGATGAGTGAAGAGCCAGCCGTCTTAAAGGAGGTAGACCCTTTACTCTGTGTCTGTCTCTCACTTTCTCCTCTCTCGCTCTCGTTCTCTTTCTCCTCCCTCTCTCCGGTTCCCCTCCTAAGGCCTGACATACTCTTGCCAAAGGGAGCACACTCTTCTCCTCCCAGTACTGGGCCCTTTGATCACTGAGGTTGTTTTACAGGCTGCTTTTTGCCAGGGTCAGATGGGTTTAGTAAAAGGTGGGGGGGGGGGGGGCATGGGTTCAGCAAAGTTGAGCGAGCCTACCACTAGTTGTTCTTTTCATAGGAGGGCCTTTGCATTTCTGTAATATACAGTAATATGAGATCTGACAGCATTAGACATTCAGTTTATTTGATAAATAATGAGTATGTGTCTCTTTACACACACACACACACACACACACACACACACACATGCAAAACAGCATGTGTGCCTGCAGATAGGACACACTGGTTCAAAAGCCTAGTGAGATGCTCTCTCGAGTACATCTGCTTGAAAACACACACTGGCACTTTCATAAGCACACACCCACAGCCATCACCCCATCTACACACACACACACACACACTCCCCACAGACACATGTACACACAGTCAAACACATGCAGAGGCACTGCCGGCTCTCGATCTGATCATCTGCATATCAGTGGGTTTGTTGGTGGCGTGCCAGGACCCGGCCTTGAAGAAGACATCAGAGATGGGGCACGATGCCACGGCGGCTCGGAGCAGCGCAGGCTGGAGTGGCATTGAGCCCCACCACCACCACCACCACCACCTCCTCTCCACCCCCACCTGGAGTTCAGGCTGATTAGCATGGGAGCAAAGGGTGGGGGGAACAGCTGTGAAATTACAACCTGCTTAATTTAATTACCCCCGGTAATTAATTCATATCTGCAGCCAACTAAAAGGAGGAGGTGGGATGGGGTGATGGTGGTGGTGGAGGGGTTGTGTAAAGAAGTCATTAGCCTAATTAGTTAATTAATTGTCTGTAGCGGTGTCCCGCTTTAGCTGTGTCTTCATTATGGGATGTCTGGCCTTGGCAGCAGTTGGGCTTGTTTGATGAAATCTGGAGGAGCTGATAATTCGTCGCTGTCACACGCCGTAATGAGTGCCTCCCAGGCTCCATATGCTCCTATTTGTGCTCTGACAGGGGAGAGAGAGAGAGAGAGAGAGGGAGGGAGAGTGAGAGAGAGAGGGAGATGGGTGAAGGGGGTACCTGTTGAGGACAGCGACTGCACAAATGCCAGCATATGCCAGTGAGCTACCAGTGTGTGTGTGTGTGTCTGTGTGTGTCAGTATATGATCATGGATGCGTTTGTGCAGGTTGATCTGTGTAGGCATATGTAAGTGTGTGTATGTTTATCTGTACTGTACTGCAGGGCCAGGTGTGTGTACATATGTGTTTGTTGGGAATGTGCCAAGTTCATATCATGACATAATGTCAGCGTTATGCCACCTCTACAGTATGTACATGAGTGTGTACATACCTGTGTGTGTGTGTGTGTGTGTGTGTGTGTATGTGTGAGCGTGTGTGTGTGTGTGCGCATGTCTGTGTGTGTGCCTGTGCGTGTTTGCGTGTATGTGTGCGTGTGTGTGTGTGTGTGTGTGTGTGTGTGTGTGTGTGTGTGTGTGTGTGTGTGTGTGTGTGTGTGTGTGTGTGCGTGCGCGTGCGCCTGTATTGAGTGTGCCCATCATTCTCTCTCCTGTCTGGTCATTGACATTCCCTCTCGGCAGACTGGATTAGCATGGAGGAACAGCAGCGTTAACAGACAGCTCCGAGTCTCCACAGTCAGTCACACTTCACGAGCTGAGAGAGAGAGAGAGAGAGAGAGAGAGAGAGAGAGATAGGAGGTGTGTAGGGGGGTTGTGTGTGTGAGAAAGAGAGAGAAAGCAAGTGTGTAATTGTGTGTGTAGGTGGACGTGCTGTATGCCTGTACAGTATGTTTGTAATCGTAGCAATATTATGTTTCTACTATTGTTCATGTACCGTGTTTGTTTGTTTGTAGGTTTGATTACGCATGCTTGTTTGCATATTCCATGTGTTTGGGAATACGCCAGAATAATCTGTGTGTCTGTGTTTGCTCATGCGTTTGGGCTCAAAGCCACTCTGGTTGGTTGGCAGTCATGCTGTCAGGCACTGAAGCCTCCTTTCCATACAGGCACCTTTGTGTGTGTGTGTGTGTGTGTGTGCGCGTGCCACTCTTGCTTTCTTCATTTCCATACAGTCAACTGCAGATATGTGACATCCATCATTGTGTGTGTGTGTGTTTGTGTCGCCATGTATGGTCAAGGGCCCTATTTCCTCTCTCTTCTCTCTCTCTGCTGTCATTCCCTCTATCCCACTCTTCACATTTGATCTGCCCTTCATCACTTCCTCCCCTCTTCCTCCACTTTTCCTCTTTTCTATTTCATCCTTCACTTACTCCTTCCCCCTATTTTACTCCTTCTGTCCTCAGTGCCTCTCTACATTTCCTCCTCATCTTTCTGATTCATCTCTCTTTCATCCCTCTTTCCTCTCTTCCTCTCTGCCTCAGTATCTCTCCATCTCTCCTCCTTCTTTCTTGCATGTCTGTTGCTACTCATGTCCTGTTCTCTAGCCTTCCTGCTGTGAGACCTTCTCGCTGCTCGCCTCGTCTTCAGCCTTTCATTTCATTCAGCTCTTTTCTGCAGCACAAGGCTATTTGTGTGTGTGTGTGTCTTTGTGTGTGTGTGTGTGTGTTTGGGGTGTATGTGTGTATGCTACCCCCACTTCCTCTCTAGCATGGCCAGTCGGCCAAAGTAAAGAGATCAGCTACGTTGGCCAGCTCAGTGAAACCCACAGCACAACTTTGCCATCTCATGCACCATGTTGGCACTAATCTCCAGTCTGGCAGCTCCCCTCTCACTCATACACACACTTATATACACACACACACACACACACACATACACACACACAGACAACAACATACACTCAAACACACACACAGACAACCACATACACACACACACACACACACCGCCATCTCCTGCACCATGTTGCCACTGCCCTCCAGTCCTTGTCTGGCAGCTACCAGCTCCAGTCCGTGTCTGCCAGCACACACACACACACACACACACACACACACACACACACACACACACACACACACACACTGTGGGCTGTAAACCCCCCTCCTGCTTGTCATGTCCATATCTGGCGGCAGTATTAGATCAGCGTAGCCTGGGGATAATGATGTGGGGGAGCCAGGGCCTGGTGCCCCGTGCAGGGGGAAGCATCTCTAAACCCCAGGCCTCATCCCTCCCTCTGGGGCCCCGCTGCAGAGAATAGCAGCCACACGAGTGCTCCCGCTCCATTACAACATTAGCATACAATGTCCAATTTAATCTGCAATGATTCCTGGGACATTTCAGTCCAGTCGCCACTTTCTTTTTTTATGACAACGGGACGCTTGCTGCACCCACCCCTTTCCACACACCCTCCACCCCAGCTAAAAATGCATGGTGGGATCATTTTATGGCCCTTTTGCGGTAAGAGACACCGTTGCATAGAAATTGATTGGGATTGTATGTCCGACTCAGCACCGGGTGGGAGGCAAGCTGGCCTTCCTAATAACTATAGCGCTGGTTCCAGTGTCACTTTAGATTACGCTCTATTTTAAAGTGATACCTTGTGTTTGTGCTGGGGGGCTTTAAAGGGCTACCCACCCCCCACCCCCACCCCCTTTCCTCTAACTCCATTGGCTGTGGTTCCGGTAAGGCATTAGGACTGTCATTTATAGACTGTGCTCAGCCCCAATAATCCCCTTTTATTCTGGCCCACACCAGAGACTAATGGATCATCAGAATGGAAGTGATCGGTTCTTTGGCCAGGGATTGAGGCCTGTTTATCGACAGCAGGCGGCAAATTTTATAGTCTCTCCAGCCCTCTCTTCTCACCCCTACTTCTACTTCTTTTGCCTGTGAGACTTAAGCGGAGATGATATCACTGTTTTGAGTCGAGCCATTTGCGTCGCTGCCGCTGAACTCTACATTTCTCATCGTTTTGTACCGTATTTATGTTTCTAATGTTATGCAGTAGGCTGTATAACAATGGAGCTTGTAATGGTGACCACATGAATTTCCTACTTGTGGGTAACAGAGTTGACCTTGACCTTGATTTATATCACAAGTCCCCTCAACAGGCACAAATAAGCACCTTCAACTCCAACCGCCATCGCCATCGCATGGCAACGAATCAGAGAGCAGGTTCATGAATTATGAGACCTGCGCAAATCAATTACTTTCAACTTAGACATACTGTACACACAGACTTATTCAAATATATATACACACACACACACACACACATAGCAACACAAACTTTGTGCCTTAGGTTATGGGTCAGGTCTGTTCTAATTTACTCATCCTGGTGTAAATATACATTAAATGAGGTCACTTTGATTACACTGAAACTTAATTGTGTTTCCATTAGAGTCCTTCTCTATTGACAGATCTTGTGTTTTGTCAGAGATATGACTGGCTTGACCTCGTGTTAGAATTGTTTTGCTCATGGATCATCCCTGAAGATACATGCACAGCCACACACACAAACACACACACACACACACACAGTTCCGCATGCATGCACAGACACACATGCACATACATTTTTTTAAATACAATTTTGACCTTGGTGTCTAACAGCTCAAGGCATTATGGCGGCCATTGTGGCTCTGCACTTGCCTTCTGTAGCACACAATGGCCAAGTAAAGCAGAACACTGTAAAACGCTTTAATGGCTTAATTATGTTGAAGGCTAAAGCTCTTCATGGCCTGACTGTGGGGAATATTCTTGGTGCTGCGCCTTTGTTTCCATGTCCTATACACGCTACGCTTCTTTCCTCTAATGAATTAGAGGTAAATTAATAAACGCTACATTTGAGTCCAAATTAGAGACCGGATTGAATAGTGACTGTGGAGGTCGTCTCGAGTTCGGCACTAAGTGGAAAACATCTGCTAAAGTCAATTATAATCTAACCTTTATTGAAATGTGGATACCACCTTACTAGCTCTCTAGCACTTAACAACTTTATGAACTTCTATGAGTGTGCTCACTTTCCTTTTTTTTTTCAGAAAATATTTCATATTTTAAGGGCATACGCAGCCCTCAGTCGAACATTCCTAGGAAAGAGTCTTACTTGCACATTGTCCTTCCTCTGGATTTAAAACCTGAATGGAAGAAGAGCTTTTCTCTAGCCGTTGGGTTTTAGCCCACTGCTCCAGATGACGGTGGAGGGAACGCAGATGACTGAGCATGGGGAACAAGGAAGGGAAAAGCTCCATGCTAAGGTTGATTGGCAAAATAATTAGCCTATCATGTCAGGATACAGGTACAGGAAAATCTCGGTGTAGCGAGAATATTTTGGATTTAAGTCGTCATTTAAAATTTAGCGATCTGATATTGTATTTTGAAAGTCTCCACCAGTGAGGTCGGTTGAGACTGACAATGACATGTTCTTCATCTAAACTAGCTTTAAGGTTATGGCTGTGAATTCCAGGGATTTCTCAACATATCTTTAAAGTTTAAACATAATGACTTTGACCAGTGGTCATCAATTGTAGCTGGGCAGAGAATGGTGTAGGTTGGTTGAGACGAGATTTTTGACAAGTGTGAGTCGATCAGCATGTTCTGTGAGGTGTTGATTGGTTGTTTGTTGGTAATGCAGGTAAAATAAGGGTGATGATGGCTGATGTCGGCTCAGGAAAGAAATGTGTTGATTGTACAGAGCAAGATGTTTGATTGGATGATTTTCTGGATGAGTTGGTTCTCCGGCTGTGGTTTTCTTTCATTTAAATTTAGTTTTATAGCTTCTTTTTATTTAATTTGGTGGCTTTTCAGTTCAGTGGCCTATAACACAACTAGCCATCTCACAGGTTGCTGCTAAAGTCACCAGCATGAGATAGCATGCTAGCATTTGACATTATGTAGGTGCAGTTTCGGTTTTAATTAAAGAGTACAGAGTGCCCAATTACAGAGTGCCCTGTAGAGTGAATAACTATGTATTGCTTATTCAAGACATAACTCACTATAAGCAATAGATGACAATGTTCTGAACGTAGTCTCCTACTGAGACACACCACTCCACTCCACTCTACTCCACTCCACTCCTGCTTCTACTGCTGTAGTCTCCTGCTGAATGTCTCTCTGTGTGCCTGCTGTCGTGTGTTTTGTGTGTGTGTGTGTGTGTGTTTGTGTGTGTCATAGGTGGGCAGGCTGAAGTGGGCGGTGCAGGAGCGGTCTGAAGCTCTAGCGCAGCTGCAGCGGCAGCACCAGGACAGCGTGGAGGAGAACGGGCGCCTGCAGGCTCGGCTGGAGGCCCAGACCCTAACCGCGCAGAGCCAGCAGGACGCACTCACCGCCGAGGTCTGCACACACTCAAACTCACTGTCTCTGTGGCTCTCTGTGACACACTCGCTTTGTCTCTCTTCTCTTCTCTCTCTCTCTCTCTCTCTCTCTGTCACACACACACACACACACACACACACTTTATTTTCTCTCTGTCACACTCCCTTACATACACATTTACACACGTGCTCTATTTCTCTCACTGTCTTTTTTCTCACTTTTAATTAATTTTCTAAAATTACATTTATTCTTGTATTATTAGAAATACAAATGTACATTTTACTCCTCTCGATGAATCTTTCTCTCAATTTCGGTGCCTTTTTTATCTTTCCTTTTCCTCTTTCTTTTTGTTTTTTTCCCTCCTGTCTCTGTTTCTCTGTTCTTGTTCTTTCTTATCAACTTCATCCCTTTCTCTTTCTCTGTCTCCCTCTATCTCCCCTCCTGCCTTCCAACCTCCCCCCCCTCCATCTCTTTTCCCTCCTTGCTCCTCTTCTCTTCTCCCATTCTGTCTTTAAGGAAGCATATGAAACCCCTGAGTTCATGATCCTCTCTCTCTCTCTCTCTTTCTCTTTCTCTTTCTCTCTCTCTCTCTCTTTCTCTCTGTCTGTCTCCCCCACACACAGATCAAGAACACGGAGAACACTTTCCACAAGCTCCAGCTGCAGCTGTCAGACAGGGGGGACATTATAGAACGTGCCTCAGAGAAGGCAGGTTCACCACCCCCCGCCCGCCGCCACACACACACACACACACACACACACTAACACACTAACACAGCTAATAGTGTTTGGACACATGCACAATTAGCACAGTCATTGAAAGGGCAGAGATGACATCGATGTGCTCTCACTGCTGGTTTCCTTCACACAGATGCGCATACTGAATGTATTTATGTTACAGCAAGCCCTAAAGATTTAAAGACTGATAAACTGGATCATTTATTTTACTTTCCCCTCTTTCTTTTATGCTTTGTAGTGCTTATGTAATACCTAGATCCTGTAGAACTGATGACTGTGTGATGAAAGTGTTACTTACAGTAACTTTCTTATCAATTTAGTAAACCCTACAATGCCTACATCCTGTCTTGGCATAAGTGCAAAGATAGGAACTCATCAGTGAACAGCTTTTTGGTCCCAGGTGCTAACACGTTGCCCTTATTCCCCTGTTCACCTGTCAGATCCTGGGCCTGGAGCAGGACCTGGAGGAGGCCCAGGGCCGCTACTCAGCAGCCTTGCAGGAGCTGCACAGCCAGGGGGACCTGGTGGGGGCGCTAGAGAGAGAGCTTGAGCGGACGGGCGCGGCCCAGAAGGAGGCCACGCGCCAGGTACTGTAGACCGCATGCCGTCTTGCTTTGAGTGCACACACTGGATGGCTAGAGGAACGTGAAGAGATTTTTTTTTTTTAAATATTTCAATTTATTTTTTTAATAATGGATTAAAATCAAGAATTTCATGTTTAAGCTGTGCACTGTGCCCTCCTCCACTCTCCTGCCTCCGATTCAGCAGACGGTGGGCTCTGCCACCCTGGGAAAACGCGACGGGGCCACTTTGTTTCGGAGAGGAGAGGGGCCCTAATGGCCCTGTATTAGATTAGGAGGCAGTGTTAAGGCCAGACAAACTGGGGGAGATGCAGAGTTCAGAAGTTCAGGGTGCCGTGTGATGTGGTTGAGTGTGTGTGTTGTTTTGGATGTGTGTGTCTTTGTGTCTGAGTATTTATGTTTGTTATGTCTGTGTGTGTGCGTGTGTCTGTGTAGCAGAGCACCCTCTTATCAGTGTCTGGACATAATGACTGCCTCCCACAGGTCCTGTGGTAGACTTGCCAGCTGTTGTGGTGTACTGCAATTTATCTCTGTGTGTGTGTGTGCGTGTGCGTGCGCGTGCATGTGCATGTGCATGTGTGTGCATCTGCATGCATGTGTGTTTTACTAATTCGGTTGCTTCAGAAACTCAACATGTCATGTGTCTGTGTGTTTGTATCTGTATGTGTGTCTCCAGTTGGTCAGAGGGTCAGAGTTTGCCTCTTCTATCACCAGACAGGGCAAAGTGTGAGAGTGTGTGTGTGCGTGTGTGTGTGTGTGCGTGTGTGTGTTTGATGGGCGTTTAACCCTCCCCTGACCTCACCAGAGTGTCACTCTGCTCCCACCCTACTCACTACCACAGTCTGCAACCAATCAGCACTCACTGACAGAACCATCAACAAATCAGCACTCACCGTCAGAGCCTTTAACCAATCAGAATTCAAATGCCAGACCCGGCCCTCACTGAGGATGTTGTTGTTGTGTGATATATTGCACATGCTGATTGGCAGCATGGTTTGTGTGGTGGCATGTTTTCTGAGAGATGAGTAAGATCATGTGCTCACCAAACGTGATAATCTTGTAGCTGTGGTGGTACTTTAAATCACAGCTCAGTCACTCATTCACTCCTATATGTCATCAACCACATGAGACGTGCCGCAGTTTGTTGTCAGTGTTTTATAATCATAACCAATGCTAACTTAATACAGTATGATAAGTTATAAAAAATAATAATTATAATCCTTATTAGACATATTTTTTTTGCACCCAGGTGTAACAGCTGTCATGCCTGTTTGACATTCACTTTCCTTAGTTATTAAGAGTGGACAAATCCGCTGTGTACCTCAAAATGGGCGTGTGGTATCCAGGGTGATTGACATCACTTCAGAAGGCATCATTAAGCTTGAGGAGACATGTTTTAGCCTTATCCTTTGGTCCTAATTGAGTGTGTGTGTGTGTGTGTGTGTGTGTGTGTGTGTGTGTGTGTGTGTGTGTGTATGCTCTGTGAGAGTGCGTGTGTATGCTGTGAGGGTGTGAGCTCTGATATCTCTCAGCTTGAAGCAGACCTGTCCTGTGTTATGAGGCCTCTGACAAATCCTCCTCCATGTTTGAGCAAAGCGAGTGTTTTCCTCCCTCGATAAGCAAGTCTTTAATGGCCAGGAGAGCCACGCCACGCCGCGCTGTGTGTGCTGCTGCTGTAATCTGGCATTCAGCACAGACGCAGTTGTCATCGCCGGAGCCTCACCCTCAGTGTTTCTACATGAAAGAAGGCTGACGACTATAATCCATAGGAGATGTGTTGGCAGACATGTTTGGATGTATGCGCTATCAGAGGAGTTTGCTTCGTTTGCGTTATTGCGCTGATAATTCCCATAGTGGACACATGTTATCCCTGCTTTTTGAAGCATTGATGAGTTCTACCTGTATGTAAGCCAGCAGGTTTTGCTTTTGGTGACGTGGCTCATATCTCCAATTTTGAGCACGTATTCTTTTTCATATCTTCTGTTTTTCATTTTTGTCTTTTTCTTTCTGATTATCCTCTTGTCTTTCATTTGATTTTAATCAGACTTGCATCAGATCTCTGACACCTTTGTTTATGTAGTGTGTATCAACACTGATTTAGTGAAACTGTCAGACGCCTTCTCCTTGTTGTGTTCATTATTTTTGACATGTGAGCGTTGTTCTCATCAGCGGCGAACAACATCAATTACACAAACATCATTTGACACGCTGCCATCAATTAGCCACCAGAGCTGAACACCTTTGAAATACACAACAACTTCTAGTTGTTCTTTTGCACTTTCTAAGTAGAATAAACTTGAAGTTGGAAGATCTTTACATAAGAGCTTTATGCTGGGGCCAGGTCTTGTTTGAAATGCACAACTTCTAGTTGTTCTTCTGTATTTTCTAAGTTGAATAAACTTAAGGTTGGAAAATGTTTTACGTCAGAGCTTTACTGTGGCCCAGGTGCGTATGCAGAAAGAATCATTGTGCAACAGCAGTGGTAACTGGAGAAAGAGAGCATGAGAGGCACTGTTCAATTATATGGTTATGGGATTTGGCAGACACTTTTGTCCAAAGCGACATATAAAAATACAAAAACAATAAAATATTTAAAATTTAACAGGGAACAGATTAGAATGTTGGTCAAACTATAATAATATAAGGAGAATAGAAATAATAAACAACAATGTCAATTCAATCAATAGCCTAATAAAATAAACAATGAAAATGAGGGGAAAAGCAATAATAAACAATAATGTCCATTCAATCAATGATATAAAAACAATAACATGTCAAGACTACATTAAGGAGAATATCAATAATACAATTAATGTCAAATTAATTGTCAACAGCCTAATGGAAATAAAACAATATTATACAAACCATAATGCATAATAAGCGCTTAAAGAACTAAGTGCATGTTGAACAGAAATGTCTTTAGACTCCTTTTAAATGACCCAAAACGATCACAGGAACGAAGAGCACTAGGCAACTCATTCCACCAACATGGAACCACTGAGGAAAAGAGTCTGGAATTAGACCTAGCGTTTATGACTGGTCGACACAACAGACGATCATCAGAAGACCGTAGTGGGCGGTTGGGGATGTACGTCTTGATTATTGAATTAAAATAACAGGGAGCAGATCCAGTCAGTGTCCTGTAGGCCAACGTGAGAGATTTAAATTTAATTATGGCTACTATAGGGAGCCAATGGAGATATACAGTAGCAAGAGTTATAGCAAGAGTTGTTGTACAGTTAGGTTTTCTGGAAACACACTTGGTTGAGATACTGTTCATTCATGTTGGAATAGCAATAGCAGTGTTGCTCCATGTTAGACCCATTCACCCCACCTAACCCCCCCTCCCTACCCTGTTATCTCCCTGTCTAGGTGAGTGATCGTGGGGAGCGTCTGACCCACCTACAGCTGGAGCTAACCTCTCTGCAGTCCTCACGGGAGCACACCAGGAGGGCCCTGGCCTTAAAGGAACACCTGGTCACCCAGCTGTCCCAGGAGAACCGAGCCTTGGGGGAGAACCTGGACTCCCTCCAGAACCAGGTACCAGCCACCCACTGTTTCATAGACTACGCAAGCTACGCAGATGCACACGCATGGAGCCACACAACGAGGGTTTGATGAGTTCTTGTGTTGTCCAAATGTGATCAAATGTCACGTCATGCGTTTCCCATGGGAGTGCGTTGTCTGTGTAGACTGTGTAGGTCTCTTCAATACATTCATGAACCTTCCACTTATAACCGTGTCCACGAAATGGCCACAAACCTCCAACCGCCGCTGTAATGGCACTTTTCACTAGCAGAGGTGGGATTGCGCCTAGTTTTCATCTTGTGACACAGTTTTGTCATCACGGTCAGTGTTCGGTAATGTGATAGGGCCATTTTTAGATCCACCGGGGATTCTACAGGGGTTTGTGAGCGGTCTAAATGAAGGACTTTGGCTCATTTGAATATCGTTTGGGCAGAAATGTAAAATTGTGATTTTTTTTTTTTCCCCCTCTCTCTTTTCCACTCTTTTTTTCTCTCTCGTTGAATAATAAATGAGAACATTAAGGAAGCATACTAATGATAAATATAATTGGCTTTGGATTTTACTTTAAGCACTTCTGGAAATTTCTTACACCAGGGGATGAGGAAGGAACTCATTTGCATTGACCAATCACCTTGCCCTTGAAATGAAAAACAAAACAAAAGTCACTTCATTTTCACCCACTCTGATTGCTTGGTGCTCTGTGACCTTTCTTTTGTACATTTCTAACCGCATATCAAAGTATATATTTTATTGCTCAAAGTCATTCAGTCAGTCCTTGCAATGCCTGAAACTGTGATCCAGTAGTATGCTGTGAAAGAGAAACCACTGTGGTTGGGAAATCTGGCAGTCATAATAATGGGCATAAATTATTAATATTCATCTGAACAGATGTGTACTTGAACGGCTACTGAATAGTCACAGTGATCGGCACTGAACGGCTGGCCAATCAATACGCCTGAGCGGTAAATCTGTGTCTCCCTCTTAGAGTGGTGTTAACCACAACCCCTAAACACACATGCTTATTTCCCTGGTCACATTTGTTGATGTAAACATATACCTAATGCATGAAATATTAAAATGTCAATGTTAAGCTAACATTTTTTATCAAGTATAGTGTGTAAGATTAGCAAAAGATGTGTGCTGAAACAGCTTCCAGCCAATGAACTGATGGATCTCTTTCGTTTCTTATTATGAACTCCACTAAATCCAGTGTTTTAACCCCGGTGCAAATGGCTGTGAGAGCCAGAGAGGACTGGCGTGTTGATTGGGAAGTGTGTTTAACTCTGTCTTCTCTCCACTCTTCACTGTGCTCAGTTTCAGGCCAGCGAGGAGAAAGTTAATAGCCTGGGTTTAGAAGTTGGCACACTGAAGTCCAAATTACAGGAAAAGACCGAACAATCTCAACAGCTGCAAGATCAAATTCTCAAGCAGCAGGAGGCTCTAAGTAGGGCAGGCGAAACTTTAAAAGACACAAGGAAAGCAGCTGGCAATAAGGTAAAGGGAGTTGGATTTTTTTCTTTCTTCCTTCTTTCTTTCTTTTCCTCCTGATAAAAAAAAAATAAAATTGTATGTGTGTGTGTTTCTGAACTTTCTCCTCCCTTGTGATGGTGAATTCCCAAGACGTGTTGTTTAGAGGAGTATGGAGTCTATTACACTAATTTCACAGTGTCTTATCTAAATATCAGCACACGAAGACAGCTCTTATTAGTGTTGGCATCCTCTAAAACGCCAGTGCTACAGTAGAGTTTCATAATCACAGAGGACTAACACTGTGTAGAGAGAAAACAGCTCAACGCTGTCAAATCCAAACTGGCAAAGGAAGAGATATTTTAAGTGTTTTCTCTACAGAGCAAAGCTGTCTCCTTATTTTAACTTTAAATGAATTTCAGATGAAGCAGAGTAAAGGATGGGGGTGGTGTGGGGGGGGGGAGGGCAAAAAGTGTGAAGCTTAAGATCTAGGTCTAACCTAATCTTTCCTGTACAGAAGGGAGAATGTTTGGTGATATACATTTAATTCTGCCGCCGCGCAAATAACTATCTGTTTAACCCCCTGCTACGGAACGAAAAAAATACATAACTAAACATAACTGCTTGTGATGGGTTTCAATTAATCTCCTCGACTTTTATCTGCAGATTTGCTAAGCAAACAACACAGCCATTAATTTCGACTCGGGTCCTGTTTCTGCCCCACATCTGGCTTTAGTTTACTGTGAAAACTTCTCTCTCTGATCTCATATGTTGAACTACTGTAACTTTGCCACTGTCCATTTCCTGTGGAACAGGAAAAAAAGAACAAAAATGGAGGGGGGGGGGGGGGGGGCGAGTTGAAGAACAATAATAGCTTTTTGTTTCTGAGACGTCTCTGCGTTAGCACAGCTGAATAAATAGGTCCAGCGCCCTGTTTGAAATAACTTCTTCCATGCCGCCTGTTTAGAGTCATGCAAAGTCTCGAGACATTTATTGCCTCACCAGCTCTCGACCAGGCAATCGTTTTCATTTGGAACTAAGATGGAGGTTTTAAAAATATACATATTTGTTTAAATCGATTTCGTTGAGCATTCCTCTCTAGGCGTGAAGGCTGGGCTGGCCAGAGGGCTGGCGATTCTGGCTCCAACCCAGAGGGCTTTTGTTCCAAGCAGCGCTACATTAGTTAGAGGACAAAGACAACAAAGGGTCGTGTTTTGTTTCAGCCATCGTGGCCTCCATTATATGGGAAGAAAAAGCATAGGGGTGTGTGTGTGTGTGTGTGTGTGTGTGTTTCAGGGGGGAGTTATGGGAATGATAATTTGTGGCTGTGAAGTTAGTCCGCCTGAATGGATAGAGACAATGTCAGAGGCTTGCAGCCATGGCTAGGCAGTGGAGGGGGCCGGAATGGATTCCATTCATAGCTGCGTTGAAACTACTCAGAATCCTCGGCTTGAAGGTTGCTTGAACCAGAGGCCCCATTATGGGCAGCAGGATGTTCCCCAGATGTTCTACATGACCTCTCTATACTGTATTCCCTTCACAGCAGAATACCTACAGTATACAGTTAGCCGACTAAAGATAGTTAATTACTGTGTGAACATGCTTTCATAAGCAAATGCAATATATAGAGTATTTAGCAAAATGTATACAAATATGCATTCAAAATACTGTCACGCCTAATTGGTGTTTTACATAGTATACATAGTACGTTCCCATATTTTCACATGGGCTATGTATTATAAAGTGTTGCTAAATCAAGCTCAAATGCTGAAGATAGCGATTTTAGTTGTAATACTGATTGAATTGCAACCTAACATAACTTAAAGGGCATGGTAATTCTTTCTGCATCATTCCATGAATATTTAAAATATGTTTTTCCCCCCTCAATAAACTTTTTGTTTGTTTGTTGCTATGAACCCCCCATACACACACTCACACAAACACACCACACACACACACTCCCCACCAAGTCTCGTTCTCTTCTGTGTCTTTATCGCTTGACTGTGCGTCAACTGGGATTGTGACTGTCAGCTTTTTGATGTGGGTGGAAAAGCGGGTGGGGAGATACGGCGAGACAGATTCGCAGTGATTGATTTAAAAATACCTGCCTCTTGATTTTGTTTGTTTGGTGTCTTTCCTGTCCGTAATCGCATCGCTTTTTCCCCGCGTACTTTTCCTGTCGGAAAGTTTGGGAGTGATTGACCCAGTTGGTGGGTGTTGGGACTGCTCCTGTCTCCACTGTGACACAGACTCCTTAACAAATAATCAACAAAGGGAAGGGTTGTCTGTCATTTAGAACAACACACCTTGCCACGAATGATGCATAGCTCACGGCCCACAGCTTCTTCTGGTGGAAGAGAATTGCTACAGAACACAAACTTGTGTTTTATTTCAATTAATTATTATAATATTTAAATTAATTTGTGCAATGGACTCCTTTTGGAAGTCGGGGTTATTTACATGCAGATTTGTACCTACCTCCACTCAGGTGCAAGTTTAATACCTTTCATTATTCGTCTGTCATAATTACTAGCCTATTGCATACAGACAGGTCTGTTAATGTAGCTGGTATTTTATGATACTCTGCTGTAATACCAGCACATGGTGGAGCAGCTCATGCTGTCCAGGCTGTATCTGTAATCTCTTTGAAGCCAATGGCCACATGCACAAGGTTAAGCTTCCTCCTTGCGGGCTCTTAATGACATGTAATGTGACATTTAATTTCAACCGCCTTGGCTCTGAAAGGTAGCATGTAAACGCGGTGCATCCCGGCGATAAAAAGGCGTAAAGCTGTGTTGTTTCCCTGCGCCACGGCGACCGGGGCCGCTCCTAATGCAGTGTAAAAGCTGATTTCCTCTGAATCTTTCATGAGGAGGCCGCATCGCGCTCGCTCGGTCGCTCGTTCTCTCCCTCTCTTTTGGGGGGGCGGCGCGTGCCCCTCACCTCCACGCATCTCCTCCTCCTCTCCTCCTCCCTCCTCCTCTCCTCTCCTCCCTGTCTGTTTTTCCCCGGCCTTCAGACACGCTTAGCGTCAGGCGCCTGAGCAGCCGAGCGCGGCCGCTGTCGGCCCTGTAAAACGACGCCACAATGAGCCTGTTAAATGTGCTCAGCGAGAGGGGAACACAATATATTATGCATGCATGAAATGTACAAACACAAAGGAATTATGCAGCACAGATATGATACACTTCCTCCTAACAGCCTTTTGATGCAGCCTGGGAACCTTTTTTTTTCCGCTCGGCCACTGGCAACATAATACCAGTATCTAAGAAGACTTCTTTGTAACACAAAAGATGCCTAGTTTATATTTTTAGAGCTTACCAAGCCAATGTGTTTGCTTTAATTTGTTTGTGATTAAACCTAGCTGATTGCCTTTTTGCTGTGCACTTACACAGTCAGACTCAGTCATACTTACGGCATCGGACACGCTCTGTGCTTAAAGTGGATTCCGCAGCCCCCTCCACTATTTGTTATTATTATTTTTAAGCTGGCTATGCATAATGCAAATGATGAATCCGTCTCAAATTCTACATCTTTCTCCTCAGCTTTCCTCAGCCATGGCATGGGTGCTCTGTTGCGGAGGCCAAGGCATCAAGCACTGACAGATGACCAATGCAAAAACATTTAAGGGCTGTAAGCATTGATCTCGATTATGTTTGTACAGGCCACAAAAGCAATTATTCTCCCTGAATATAGCTCTGAAAAAAAAAAAGAAATAATCAGATCGACGGAACAGGGGCCCGAAACGCAGGAATTATTGCGAGTGGCAGATATAAACGAGCGGTCCTGACGCGCATCAGCGAGGCGGCCGAGGCCTGCCGTCATCCCGTCAGCGTCGGAGGGGGGCGACGGACGGGACGAGCCGAGAAGAAGGAATCTGGTGCCAAGTTGCCTTCTGCTCCGTCATCTGAAACTGCTCCTCTCGGACTGGGGGTGAAGGTCAAGGAGCTATCTTAACTCCATCAATCCTGTGGACAGTTACAAACGACCTTTCATTTTCCATAAGGCACTCAATATGCTGAACTGGGAGGTTGTATGTATGTGTAGTGTGTGTGTGTGTGTGTGTGTGTGTGTGTGTGTGTGTGTGTGTGGGTGGTGTTGGGATGGGATGTAAGATATATTTTTCTGTGTTTTGGAAACAGAGGGAAATAAGACGCTTGGTGATGTTTGTGGTGAGCGGGCGGGGGTGCAGGTCGGGCTGAGATCTCTCCCAAGCGCTTCCCTCCCCTCCTCACGCACTGATTGAAGCTAATGTCTCATTAAAAGACACTGACTCGCGTTCGGCAAAGCAGAAGATTGAGGATGTTATTGAAAGTCGAGATGAACTCTCGGCATATAAAGAGGCTGATTAGACAATGTGCCCTTAAAAACACAAACAGACACACACAAACAAAAGGAGAGTGACGCTTCAGACCAGGCGTAATAACACATGCAGTACACACACACACTCTCTCTCACACACACACACACACACACACACCTACACACACACAGACACACACACACACACACACACACACCTCTATTGTCGGGCACAAGGCTGAGCTTATCTGGTGTAACTCAATAATGTGTTTTCATTTTCAGGCCTTAATTAATTTGAAAGGTTGAATATGACGGGAAAAGTGTTAAGCCTGGAATGAATGATTGTCTTGTCGTTGAGATGAGTCATTCAACTTGTTTTTTCCCCCCGTTGTGTTCTGTGTGTGTGTGTGTGTGTGTGTGTGTGTGCGTGCCTGCTGACATCCCTTATCCACATGGGCTGCATTTGTTTGCTTTCAGATACAACGCAAAGACAACAAACTCAACACTCTGCAGAAGGAGCTGCAGGAATGTAAAAAGCAGCACTCTGATTGTAAAAAAGAGGTAGAAGCACAAAAATACACCATCTTATTTTCATACCTTACAGCTTGTTTGACATCTTTCAGGCTTTATGGATTGGTTTCAGATGTATTTGCAATTCTTAGAATAAACAGTAGCTGTTTTAAAGGTTTTATGGTGCCAGGCGCATGCTATTCAGTCGGTACAAAGGACTGAATGAATATGAAAATCTCATTTTTATATAAATGTGTATGTGTACTGTTCTTTCAGTTGCTTTGGATAAAGCATCTGCTTAAAAAATGAATATAAATGAAAATGTGTGTAGAACTCAAATGATCATTTGGGATTTGTGATGCATTTGACCCCATATCTCTTTTTTGTCCTGATGCATCCCCAACAAGGAGACTCCTTGTCGAAATTACATAGGTGGTAACAAAAATCTGAATACAAGTGGTCGGCAACGTCTCTGACTGTATGACTTGATGACAAAGATCGCTCAAGACTCATTTTAACCAAAAGCGAAAGTTAAAGCAAGGCCATTGCGTGAGTTTATTTAGTGTCAGCACTTGTGTCACCCGCAGCATGAGGCGATGGTGCAGAGACTCCAGGAGGAGGCGGCCGAGCTGACCACCCAGGTCCAGCAGCGCTCCCGGAACCTCAGCAGCCTGAGCGCCGAGAGGAGCCGTCTGGACCTGGAGCTCGCCGTCGTCACTGAGAAACACCGCACCGCCCAACACGAGGTAGAATACACACTGTCTTACCACCCTCTCTGCCTAACACGAGGTAAAATACACACTGTTGCACCACCCCCTCTGCCCAACACGAGGTAGAATCCACACTGTTGCACCACCTCCTCTCCCCAACACGAGGTAGAATACACACTGTTGCACCACCTTCTCTGCCCAACACGAGGTAGAATCCACACTGTTGCACCACCCCCTCTGCCCAACACGAGGTAGAATCCACACTGTTGCACCACCCTCTCTGCCCAACACGAGGTAAAATACACACTGTTGCACCACCCTCTCTGCCTAACACAAGGTAGAATACACACTGTTGCACCCCACCACTCAACATGAGGTAAGGCACACACACTCTCATACTGCCCCACCCAAAGCAAGGTTGAAATACACACTCACTCACACTGCACCATCCAACATGTGGTATAATACACACCTCATACCTTTCAACACTCTTTTTTCCTGGGTTCTCCCCTATTTCAAAGGCATCTCCCGCTGCTCTCCAGTTTTGTTGTGTCGTACACAATTCACAGCCGATTATACAACAATTGGGTTGGAAGTATTTATTTGTTTCTGATTGGCCGATAGACGTTCCATGAGTTGGAATATCCCTGGACACCGTGCTGACAAAACACTGGCTGTAAAACATACTCACACACACCACACTACCATGGACAACATGGAACAGGACAGCTCTGAAACCACCTAGCATATGAAACATAGCACATGAAATGAACCAACTTCATTCTACACCGGTACAAGTGAAATTAAGGTCTACATACATACATCCTCCCAAACCGTTTGATCTGAGGCACAAAACACTCCTGAACATAAGGTATGAAATACACACGATACTCATCTGGACAGCGAGGCTCAAGACTAGTGCTGTGTCCCATTCCAGTGGCGGGTTCAGAATGTGACTGCCATGCTGCAGAAGGCCTCGGAGATCAAAGCAACACACACTTCAGTATTCGTTTAAAGTTTCTGTTTGCATCCCATTTAAGTCTGACTTTGCTAGTTTTGGACGGTCTGTGTGAGTTTCGAGGTGTGTTTACAGGTGAGCTGTCGAGATCAAGTGATTCTGCACATGAAGACAGAATTAAGAGCCATCGAGGAAAGACATCAGGGAACACAAGAGGAGGTGAGAGATGGAGAGAGACAGAGAGAGAGAGAGTGAGTGAGAGAGAGTGTGACAGAATGATAGACAGAGTGAAAGAGAGAGAGTACGACAGAAGAGGGAGAAATGAAATGGTAAATGTCAGTGTGATTGTGTGTGTGTGTGTGTGTGTGTGTGTGCCAGTGAGCAGGTGATTTAGAAAGTGTGAATGATTGGGCAAGTGTGTGAGGGGATGGGGGTAGAGGGAGAATGAGTTAGGTGAATGAATGTGTGTTTGTCAGTGTGTCAAAGGTGTGTGTTTCTGTGTGTGTATACGTCCGTGTGTGTTTGCTGTGTTTGTTTGTTTGTGTGTGTGTGTGTGTGTGAGGGAGGGAGGAGGAGGAGGCGCGTGTCCTTCCCACTCTGGCAGTGTAGCAGCTGCCACCCATCTGTTTACCTCCTCATGAATAACACATGAGCCGTCTGTTTGGAGAGATGCAGAATCATTTTCAATATTTAACAGGGTCATGAATACGGATGACACTGACGTCAGTCTGAGTGTGCCGCTGTGTCTATGACCGTGTGTGTGTGTGTGTGTCTCTGTGTGTGTTTGTGGGTTGTGTGTGCATTTGTGTGTAGGGTGAGTATTTCATTGCAAGTATGCGTATGCACGTCTCAGTATGCCCACTGGTGTTGCATATTTTTATACATGTGTGTGTGTGTGTCTGTGTCTGTGTGTGTGTTTATTCATGACTGCCCTTCATGTTACTTCAGGCATTAACATAACATTTCAGACTGTATTAAAAAAACAGGTCTGGAGCTACCCTCCATGGTTTGTGTTCACACTTGAACCAGGT